>NW_023495153.1:0-93214 GCF_904425465.1 Colossoma macropomum | reverse complement strand
TGCAGCTGTTCATTATTAAAGTTCTTGAGTACCAAAGCAATATAACCACAAATAGAAATAATACAGATTTTTTTTATTGGTCAAATTCCCCTTTAAGTGCCCATGTCACTTTGTACAAACCACCTCACTGTATTCCTACACGATGTTCTTCTGTACTATTTGTGTTACCCAGTCAAACCAACTGTACATGTCACTTGCACATGCTCATTATGTACAAACACACTCAGAAATATTGCTTTTATATTCTGTTGTTTCTTAATTGCATTTCCTTTATATTATGATCAGATTTTAATACTTTGATTGGTTACACTGCACCACTCAGCCAGAGTATCACCTCCTTCTTCTGTACACTTGTGAGCTGATGAATGATCAGGAATCTCCAATCCTGCATGTACTTGTTAGCTACATTAGACTCATAGCTGCAGTGCAGAGCTTTCACTTTGTTTGGGGTTAAAGGGGATAATTGTGTTCATGAAGCTTAAATTAAAGCCAAGTCCTGGACGTAGTCCATCAGGTCCACAGAGGGCACCGGCTACACAATGACTCTCCAGCAACGACCTTACCTTCCCCCACCATTTTTTTTATTGTTTTACAAATTGATGGAGAAAGTGCTGTTGATGTGTCTATGTAGAAAAGGATTCTATAAAGCACCAAAAAGGGTTCTTCAGTTGTTACGATGTCAAGCTTGTAACAATAGAAGAACTCTTTTTGGTGCTATATAGAACCATATACAACACATTCTCCATTAATCTATAGAACCCTTTCACAATGCAGAGAACCCTTTAACAGGATTCAGAGGATTCACTGAGTGTTCATGGTTCTATATAGAGCCATTTTCTTTACTAAAGAACCCTTGAAGAACTATCTTTTTAAAGTGTGTACTAGGTCTTGGAGGTGGTTGTTAGGAGTCCCATTTTCACTGGAGCTTTTAATCATTTTTGAATTCCAGTTTGAGAAGCTCCTGCTTATTCACTTATTTTGCTTTGACTTTCTGGAAGAGTTAAAGTGGTAGTAGATTGGACAAATTAAATAGTGCTGAAATATGTTCAGTTGTTAATATTGTTAAGGCTTCTGTGTATTTTTCTATAAAAATGGAAAAATGAATAATTTGTACTTATTGGCCATTCTGACTGAAAATTAAATTAATGAAAGAGTGGCGCAGCACTGTATGCAGCACAAAGACAGACAAGGAGTTGCAGGAAGCTGTGACTGCAGCATCATGTCTTGCAGGATGCAGCCGCAAGATAACACTGACGAACAAAGAAGAGATGTGCACAGAACTGGCAGAATGGTATGTACTACAGAGTACAAGGGCACCATTTGAAGGGTATGGATTTTTTCAAATTAACATTGACAGTTGAGGATAGACATCATCTACAACATGCTTTCCTAGACATGATATTATGATCAGTGAAAAAACAATGGTATGTTTCTTTTAAAAAAAGAAAGAAGAATTGATTTTGTAATATAATCCTGTTAATTACTGCCTGCAAGATCAAGTTAAATATTTTCTTTTTTCTTATTTTTTGTATTATTTTTCTAATGAAACTGTGGGTTTGTAATGCAAATGATATTTCAGGCCTACATATTTTGTTAATCATATGACAATAAAGTCTTTTGTTACATTTTGGCATTAAATGTAGGTTTTGTGATGGTCTTCAAAGCTTGGGTGTCTTGGATGCACTTCAGAAATACCCAGAAAGGTTTCATGAAGTATTCATGCAACAGCCATTCCACTGACAGCTGCAGCTGTTGAGGTCCTCTTCAAGTGCAAGATGGCTGAGAGAAGCAGCAGCAGGTTTGATGCACAGTGTCGCACCTTGGGTTATTGGCGAGACTACCTCCAAGATGCAGAGAGTAAGAGCTTCTCCAAATATTGTTGACCTCTGTGACCAACAACTGTATTTTCTGTGACTCAAAACGTTTTATGTATGTTTTAGTTGACCTGGAGGCAGCCACCTTGGCAGAAATCCTCATCTTCTCAACTGGTTGTGACTCCATTCCTCCTCTGGGCTTTTCCCCTCTACCATCTCTGGAGTTTAAGGAATGCTCTGCATATCCAACAGCCAATACTTGTGACAACATCCTCAGGGTACCCATTAAAACTACATATGAAGATTTTAAGTTAGCCATGGATTTTGCATTTGCAAAGTGGCAGGGTTTGGAAAAGCATAAATAAGATTTGTGACCTCCAGCACAAGAGGTCTAGGTTTTCAGTTATGTATTCTGTTGAATTGGACCTTCTGTTGTTATGTTTTTCTTAAATTGAAAAGGCATTGAAGACCTTAAAATTGTTTAGTGATTTCTATGTTCAGAGCAAACTTATATTATAAAAACAAGCAAAACAAAAAGCGAATGTTGGACTGTACTATCTGAGAATTTAGAAGCAAATGCGTCTAAAGCATTTTTAATTTTACACTGGATTATTCATATGCTGTACGTTTTTAGTTTTCAAGTATGTATCTCTGCAGACTGGTGACCAGCAAGGGTTAGGGACTAATACCGCAAGTGGGTGGATACCAGCAAGTGGGAGGTTTTGTGTCATCATAGTTTTAACCGGAACAGCCAAAACTATATGTTCCAGAGAGCATACTATGAAATGCAAAAATTCTCATCACCTATTAAAAAATAGGCTGCAATGAAAAATGTCTTGCGATCTTCAGCTGTCACAATAAAAAACAGTGCTTCAAATTGACGATTAAAATGTGTCAAGTAGTTGCATATGACTAAAACGTAAAATATAAACACAGTAATTGCCAAAACAAAATTAAAGGAATCAGTTGTGCTCATGAAAGTTAAATTTAGATGAGTATATCTGAATACATGTTATTTCAATCATAAGTTTGATGTTTGAACTGTTATGTACTTGTACTTCATTATTTCCACCTGCACTCTGACCATTTATCAGAAACACCTACCAGACAAGATATCAGGAATGTCTTAACTGAAGAAATTCTGCACTAATATAAATAATCATTATCATATTTAGAACAAATTTGATATTAATACTTCTAAACATGTGATGACCTATTTTCTTTTTCTACCCTTCAACAAAAGGAAGTTCACCTTATGATCCTCAGTGATATTTACCCTTCCAAAGAATTTCTTAGACTTAGGTTTAATATTGACATTAACAACTGTTAACTCTGTGCATGCAATATTGAAAACATATATTCTACACATGTAACTCAAAAGGTTTCTGGAATGAATTATGTATTTGCCTTCCATCCAAAGATATTACAGCAATTTTAATTTTAATTTTACTTTTCATGTACAAAAGCATATTTTTGAAAAACCCTTTATATTTCTCCGTATTTAAGGCAGAACTGAAAAACGTTTCTAGGTGCTCTTAACACAGTCTCATTCAGGAATGGCAAAAAGCTGGTAAAGCAGTTTAAGTAAAATTATCTACACACTTTAAAAAGATTGGTCTTCATGGGTTCTTTAGTTAAGAAAATGGTTCTAAGTAGCACCATTTGCTATTTTTATGATATGAGCTTATGACAACGCAAAACCTTTTTGGTGCTTTATAGAACCTTTCTCAAATAGGTTCTATATAGACCCATCTACAGTACATTCTTTATCAATCTGAAGAATGTTTCACAATGCCAAGAACCCTTTAATCATGCAAAGGGTTCTTTGAGTGTTCATGGTTCAATATACAACCATTTTATTTACTAAAGAACCCATGAAGAACCATCCTTTTGAGCTGAGATGGGCTGTGGCAGGTTTCCCTGATCTTGAGCTGAGATGAGCTGTGGCAGGTTTCCCTGATCTTGAGCTGGACTGGGCTGTAGCAGGTTTCCCTGATCTTGAGCTGGAGTGGGCTGTGGCAGGTTTCCCTAATCTTGAGCTGGAGTGGGCTGTGGCAGGTTTTCCTGATCTTGAGCTGGAGTGGGCTGTGGCAGGTGTTCCTGATCTTGAGCTGGAGTGGGCTGTGGCAGGTTTCCCTGATCTTGAGCTGAGATGGGCTGTGGCAGGTTTCCCTGATCTTGTGCTGGAGTGGGCTGTGGCAGGTTTCCCTGATCTTGAGCTGGAGTGGGCTGTGGCAGGTTTCCCTGATCTTGAGCTGAGATGGGCTGTGGCAGGTTTCCCTGATCTTGTGCTGGAGTGGGCTGTGGCAGGTTTCCCTGATCCTGTGCTGGAGTGGGCTGTGGCAGGTTTCCCTGATCTTGTGCTGGAGTGGGCTGTGGCAGGTTTCCCTGATCTTGTGCTGGACTGGGCTGTGGCAGGTTTCCCTGATCTTGTGCTGGAGTGGGCTGTGGCAGGTTCTCCTTCTGTTCTTGAAGCACTTTCTCATGTTTAAGGATGTCTTTTGTGAAGTCTGTTCTTCTTATAACTGTTTGACCACAGCTAGGACAATGATCAGGTGGCTTTTCACAGCAGGCGAGGTGATATTTGAATATTCTGAATTCTAAGAATAAAAACAGTAAAAAAGAAAGTGTCAACAATCGTACAACTTTCTAATTTAAGCATTTAACTAGAAAACAAATAATCTGTTAAATATACCAGACAACTGAATAATCATTTAGTTGTGTAATATAGATGTTTAACACGCTAGTTTGCACAAGTGCGTAATTTACTTACGCCCATGAAAAACCACCCAGGACCCGATTACCCAAACTGGACACATTACCACACACAGTTAACACATAAAAACGACATACTGATTTTGCATTACACACTGTATACACAGGTAAAATAAAAAGTATTTTAGCTGTGTAGTCGTTAGTCTTGCTTGTGTGCAATTTTATTTGCTACTTACGGTCAACAATTCACATCTTAACTCGCATAACGAACGCAGGACACAGCAAACACACTGAGGAGCCGTAATCTGCGATGTGCTAACGCAAAAGCACGCCCCTTGGTGTAACGTCCAGCCCATTAGGAGCCAGTCCGGCCTATTTGGAGCTGTACTGCCCATTTGGAGCTGGCTCCAGTCTGCAAAGATACCCTTCTCTTAGTTTTTGCAGATTGTTTGATTATTTCTGGTTTTATTAGTACATATAGATACATTCTGAATTTCTAATTTAATGTTAACAATTGTTTCTCTTTTATTTAATGTAATTTTGAGGCACTGATTGGTATTATGTCCTGGTTTTAGGGTCATAGCAGTATTCAGTTTTAAATGGAAAAGGGTTTTATATAATGTCAGAGGTTGTGGGAAAATGTAGTTTAAGAATTGCTAAAAGCAATTAAAGTACTGTTGAATAATGAAGCTGTTAATGGCATGTTTAAACAAAAATGTTTCATAGTATTGACATATTTTGCTATTCTAACTCATCATTATGCCTCTAATTGTTAATATTCAAAGATTGACCTCATTTATTTGATTAGTTATTTGTGTAAATGTGTTAGTGGTGAAGGATCAATGGCCTTAACTGGGAAAGTTGAAATGAAATTTGGCTAGGCCTGTCTCAATTATGAAAAATTAACCAATAATTAATTGCCACAGAAGTAATTGAGGCTCACAATTTCTTTAACATCAAATAAACATATGTTACTTTTGCCACCCTTTAAAGGAGTTAACATCAAATAAACAAATATTACTTGTGCCACCCTTTAAAGGAGTTATTAACAAACATCAAATAAACAAACATTACTCAGTGCTGCCCTTTAAAGGCTTCATTAACAAACATCAGATAAACAAGTATTACTTGTGCCACCCTTTAAAGGAGTCATTAACAAGCATCAAATAAACAAACATTACTCAGTGCTGCTAAAGGCTGTTTTCTTTTATGTACAGTAATTTGCCTGGTTGTAATGAAAAACATTACTGTGAAAACTAACAAATGTGGAAAATAATTTTAATAATTAAAATAATTGAGCTCAAGTAATTGTGATCAGACAAATTGGCCTGATTGGCCTTAATTCATCCTGTTGTTCCATGTACTTCGGCATTATGGCTCAAGGCTCTCCAGAAAGTTAGACGCTGCCAGAAAATGTTCAATTCCATGATTTCCATCATCTGTCAAGGGATTGATGTGAATTAGTCTGGCTGGCTGTGCAGGGTTGGGGGAGGTAGAGGCCTTGGAATCTGTCTCATGCCTGTGGTCCACAGCTGTAGTGGTGACAGTCCTGCTGCAGTTCATATGATTGTTCCACTGCAGAATAAATTCATCTAGCAACCTGTTAATCCTTGGCAGAAAGATGTATCGCAAAGCTCTTATATGGATGTGATTATTCTCATCTAAAATTCCCATGTTCTCCATAAACAGGAAAATGTCTTTAAAATAAAATTGAAATAAGATGAGATCACCCTATTCACTTCCGCCCAGAGCCTTTCAATGCGTTGGTTATGAACGCTAGGTCCGACCATGAAGCTTCCTCTGTTCAACCCATGGTTTGTGATCATAAGTGTGCAATTTCCATGTTCTCACCTCCAGCATCTCCCCGGACTCGGCTGGGAAGTCCAAACTGTAGTGTAGCATCTCTTCTACCTTCACTTACTGGCCACTTTATAAGGCACATCTATTTTACAGGCCCACTAAATAGGTGAACAGTTTATATTTGGGTGGCAGATCATTCTCAGCACAGCAGTGACACATGGAAGTATCTTCTTGTTAGAGTGTTTGGTGCTGGTATGACTGTATCAAGCATAGCCGAATTGCAAGATCACTTGGCTTAGGGCTTAGAGTGCTTTACCATACAACATATCCAGTGACTTTATGGTCAGAAACTGACTACTGATGAAGGTCTATGGGATGGCTAACAAGGGGGCCGCTAAACTGTGCAGCAACAGATGGACTACAGTCTGTAACTGTACATCTACAGATTAAAGCTATAAGGTGTTCGTAAAGTGGCCAGCTAGAGAAAGTACAATAAAGTGGCCAGTGTGTGGAAGTACAAGGTAGGTGTTTCTAATAAAGTGGCCAGTTGGTGGCAGGACAAAGTAGGGTGTTTTTAATAAAGTGGCCAGTTAAAGGAAGTACATGGTAGGGGTTTCTAATACCAGTGGCCAGTTAGTTAAAGTATAAGCTCAGGGTTTTGAATGAAGTGGCCAGTGAGTGGAAGTACAAGGCAGGTGTTGTTAAGTACAGGTGATTTTTTTTCATGTTTTCCAAAATCCAAACTGATCATTATTATATAGATAATATCTAATATTATGAAATATTATGAAAATGATGGACTGTTTTTAAAAAAATATTTTTTTTTGAATAATTTCCTCATTGTACTTTTTGTTAACATCTGTAAGAAAATATTGTTGAAAATATATGTAATGTTTGTAATTCTGAATAAAATGCAAGGTTCAAAATGCTTTGCATGTTTTTCTCTTTTCTTCCTCTTACATGGAAAGTAAGACAAAAGATGAAACTGCATGACTAGACACATTCCAGAATATACATACACTAGAGTTTACTAACCATAGTTGATTGGGAAGGTGAACGTTGTAGACTCTCCTTCTGATTGCTTGTCTCTTCCTTATTGCTCTTCCCACAGGATCAAATTCTCCACCTTTGTACTCTAATACCTCTACTTCTTAAACTGCCTGTAATATATGTTTCTCCGGCATTTGGTGTCAAGGAAAGCACTTGAAAAATAAGACTGTCCAGATCAGTGTTTGACAGAGTGCTGTGACTGCCATAGTGTAGTAGACCCAGTTGTCTTCTGTGATTAAACAAAGTGCGGACATTCACACAAAGTATCCGTGATATAGCCGTCCAGCTGAATCCGAAATCCTGCAGATTAATAAGTTGAAAACCTGCTGTGTGAAAAAAAGAAGAAATAAATTGCAGTCAGATATATTAAAGGGTCTACTAAATTATACATTATTAATAAAGATGCAATGAATGGATATATATATATATCCATTCATTGCATCATTATTAATAATGTATAATTTAGTTGAAGGTAGACCTTTCAAAATCGGTATCTACAATAAAACTGAAAACCATTGGTAGGATATTTACAAAAGTCAGTTTTATGAGTAGAGAGAGAGAGAAAGAATAAAGTAGAGAAGTACTGCTGAGTATACATCTAATATGTGTTTGCATTGGGGATTAGTAATTTAAATGTTGATATGGATTTGTATATACATTGGTCTATTTTAAGAGAAAATATTAGAATGTGATTAATACAAAATGAACACATTCCAATAAAAACATAAATTACAAATTAGACTAAGACTAAAGACTGAAATATTTTTACTAAGTGGTACAAAGTGTCATAATACCAAATTTAAGCTATTTTTGTCAAACAGAAAAAGTCTCTTGGCAGACATGGGTTAGTATGATGCCTACATTGGTCTTCCAGGGTAAATGGATCCTTGCACACCAACTGCCAGAATGCTTTGTTGAAGTTGATTATTCCTCTCAAAGAATTCAACTTGGTTGGTCACGTCATTTAGCATGTCTTTAAGAAGTTCACATACATTACTCAAGAGATACATCACATAAACACATCTTGCATTTGCAGGAGCAAATTGGTTCAGGGCTATCAAGAATGCCATGATCATCATGACATGATCTTCAAGATATCTTGATCTTGAAAATATTCACATCCATAGACTGTTGTCCAGCTCTGATCGGAAAGTTATGCAATTCTTGGAAATACTGCTGAATATCAACAGATGCCATTTACTTTGGAAAGAAACAGAACAGGAACAGGAAATATGTTCAGCAGGAAAAGGAAATAAGAAAGGTAAACAATGCCAATTTCATATACACTGAGTTGGTAGTTTATTACCTACACTTACCTGGTACATACACTCAAGTTACAATACAAAGCAAGTGTGTGGTTTCTCAGTATTCATTCCATATATATCAATGTTCATTCCATATATAAATGGGACTATATATAGATATATATGGAATGAACTTGAAGTGACATGTTCATTCCATATATATCAATCTTCGTTGTATATATGTCAAAGTTCATTAAACATTTCCTGTTCGGCTTGCCATAACATCTAAATTCATATATATATATATACATATATATATATATATATATATATATATATATATATATATATATATATAATTTGTTCTTTCTGTTTATAAAATAACAAATTATTAATATAGAAAATGGAGTTTTAAAACTAGTGTATCTTGAAATTCATCAGCACTCAAACATTTACATTCAACACAGTTTTCTATGTGCTTTAACAACAGGTCAGAAAAGAAAACTGGCATTATGTAGATAAAACCTGCTCTTCAATACAAGGAAGTTTTGGCTGTGTTCACTGCAAATCCACACCACAGTAACTGGTGTAGGGGTCTGTCTGCAAGAAGCTGCCACAACCAAAGTCCAGGACATGCATGTGTAGACCCTCAGGGTCCACCTGTATCAGAATGTTGTCTGGCTTAATGTCTTGGTGCAGGACCCCTTTAGAGTGGATAGTGATCACACCCTCCACTAGCTGCCTCAGTATAACCTACAGTATGAAAGAGAGGGTGGAGTTTATACAGTAAAAGCAGGATGTTCTTGTTTCAACATCATCAAAGAATTCATAGCTTGGTTAAGAACAATATGCTTGAATGCCAGACTTGCTTATGCGGTTTCTGACACTGTATAACTTTCTGCTGTCTATAAAAATGGACAAAAGTACATTTCATAGCTAAAAACAGTATTAGGAGCCATCCTGAAGACTGAATTCTGTCTGTACTTTTGTCCATTGATATAGAAAACAGTGTCATACAGTGTCAGAAACCACTAAAGTGTAATGTTGGAGGCAGAATCAAATCAAATCAAATCAAATTTATTTGTATAGCGCTTTTTACAACTGATGTTGTCACAAAGCAGCTTCACAGAAATCCGTTTAGAACAAAGTTTCAACATGAAATGTAAATCCTCCAGGTGAGCAAGCCAGGGGCGACAGTGGCAAGGAAAAACTCCCTCAGTTGAGGAAGAAACCTTGGGAGGAACCAAGGCTCACATGGGGGGACCCATCCTCCTCTGGTCAAACTACGTACAAAATTATTATTCTACTAATATTAATAGTAATAGTAGTAATAGTTAGGAGACTTCAGTGTAGAGTGGGCAGCCAGTCCAAGGCAGGTGGCGGTGACTGGGTTGTGGGTAACTGGTCTGAAGCGGGTAGCCGGAGAGCTCTACAAACAATCATCCAGCAGTGTCCGGCCGGACAGGTGAGCAGTCGTTTTCTCGGAAGAAAGGTAGGGAAATGGAGTTAGTTTATTTCTGTATGGGTGTATGTATAGTAGTATGTAAAACATTTCCAGAGTGTGGCTAATGACTCCGGCAGATCTGACTATAACAGCTTAACTAAAAGGAGAGAACCAAAAGGGCACACAGACACGGGAGCACCCTGAGACAATCTGGCATTCCTCCGCTCCACCGTCCACAAACCTGAGTGATCGCGTGTGAGCGGCGGGACGACAGCACCAGTCTCAGTTTACTATAATTCCCTGCGTCCATGGACCCCTGGATCTGCTGCCTTTATCCAAGGGGAAACATTAGCTACCAAAAGCTAAACTAAACAAATGAGTTTTCAGCCTAGATTTGAATATTGCGACTGAGTCTGAGTCCCGAACATTTTCTGGAAGATCATTCCAGAGTTTGGGGGCTTTATAAGAAAAGGCTCTTCCCCCAGATGAAACCTTCTGAATTCTGGGAACTATTAAAAAGCCAGCACTCTGTGATCTGAGTAATCGTGGTGGCTCGTAAAGGGAAATAAGGTCTTGCAGGTACTCAGGAGCGAGCCCATGTAGGGCTTTATACGTCAATAAAAGAATTTTGTAATCAATACGGAATTTAACAGGCAGCCAATGGAGTGATGATAGAACTGGACTGATATGATCAAATTTTCTAGTTTTAGTGAGAACCCTGGCTGCAGCATTTTGAACTAGTTGAAGTTTACTTAAATTCCTGCTGGTGCATCCTGACAGTAATGCATTACAGTAATCTAGCCTTGAGGTAATAAAGGCATGTACTAATGTTTCTGCATCGTGCAGCGATAAGGCATTTCTTATTCTGGCGATATTGCGAAGATGTACAAAAGCTGTCCTAGTGATGCTGCCTATGTGTTGATCAAATGATAAATCTGGATCGAGTATTACACCAAGATTTTTTGCTGCTGAACCTGGTATAACTGGAAAGTCAGCGAGATTTAAAGTTAAATCTGATAATTTATTTCTTGCCACTTTTGGACCCAGAAGGAGAACCTCTGTTTTGTTACTGTTTAGGAGGAGGAAGTTACGCGACATCCAACCCTTCACATCTTTTACACAGTCCTCTATTTTCTTTAACCTGTATTTGTCATCAGGCTTGGCTGATATGTACAGTTGCGTATCGTCTGCGTAACAGTGAAAGTTAATGCCATGGCTACTTATAACTGTGCCTAACGGTAACATGTATAATGTAAATAATAATGGTCCTAAAATAGAGCCTTGTGGAATTCCAGATCTTACTTGTGAATAATTGGAAGATAAGTCATTTACCTTTACGAACTGATAACGTTCCGTTAAGTAAGATTTGAACCATGATAGGGCTGTCCCTGTGATTCCAACCATGTTTTCTAACCTTTCAAGGAGAATATTGTGGTCTATCGTATCGAAAGCTGCGCTGAGGTCAAGTAGCACTAACAGGGATACGTAGCCTTGATCAGAGGCAAGAAGAAGATCATTTGTTATCTTAACTAGAGCTGTCTCAGTGCTGTGATGTGGCCTGAATCCAGATTGGAATTTCTCAAATATGTGGTTCTTATGTAGATATGAACTAAGTTGCTGGGCTACAGCTTTTTCTAAGATCTTAGATATAAATGGCAGGTTAGATATAGGCCTGTAATTAGACAATATGCTAGCATCAAGGTTTGGTTTCTTGATCAGGGGCTTAATAACTGCTAGTTTAAAAGCTCTGGGTACATGGCCCAGGCTAAGGGACGAGTTTACTATAGTTAAAAGAGGATTAATGATAACTGGTAGTACTTCTTTGAGTAATTTTGAGGGGATTGCATCAAGTGTGCAGGTTGTACAATTTGCAGAGGAGATAATCTTCTCTAGTTCTAGCTGTGGGAGTGGGTAGAAATTTTCAAGCCTTTCTTCTGCAGCTATGTTATGTTTTATATCAGCCATGTCAGATGACAGCCAAGTTGGATTTAATACTGTGGGCTGAATTTGTTGTCTAATATTTTCGATTTTATTATTAAAAAAGTCCATAAAAACTTCACTGGTGAGGGTCGCCGGAATTTGTGGTTCAGTACCTGCCTGATTTTTTGTAATTCTAGAGATCACACTAAACAGTACTTTAGGATTATTTTTATTGTTCTCGATCAGCGAGGCCAGATATGCTGAGCGAGCTTTAGTGAGAGCATTTCTATACTCTATAAGGCTGTCCTTCCAGGCCAAGTGGAACACTTCCAGCTTGGTTGATCGCCATTTCCGCTCTAGTTTCCGTACTGTTTGTTTTAAGGTACGGGTTTTATCATCGTACCATGGGGCGAGCTTTTTCTGTCTTATCCTTTTGATTTTTAGTGGCGCCACATTTTCTAAAGTAGATCGGAAGGTATTTTCTAAATAGTCGGTTAATACATCTAGCTCCATTGGGTCTGATGGAGTGGAGACTAGGGTTGTTAGTACTGGGAGGTTTTCTATGAATTTACAGAATGGAAGTGCAGCTGTTCATTATTAAAGTTCTTGAGTACCAAAGCAATATAACCACAAATAGAAATAATACAGATTTTTTTTATTGGTCAAATTCCCCTTTAAGTGCCCATGTCACTTTGTACAAACCACCTCACTGTATTCCTACACGATGTTCTTCTGGACTATTTGTATTACCCAGTCAAACCAACTGTACATGTCACTTGCACATGCTCACTATGTACAAACACACTCAGAAATATTGCTTTTATATTCTGTTGTTTCTTAATTGCATTTCCCTTATATTATGATCAGATTTTAATACTTTGATTGGTTACACTGCACCACTCAGCCAGAGTAAGTATCACCTCCTTCTTCTGTACACTTGTGAGCTGATGAATGATCAGGAATCTCCAATCCTGCATGTACTTGTTAGCTACATTAGACTCGTAGCTGCAGTGCAGAGCTACGACTCTGTTTGGGGTTAAAGGGGATAATTGTGTTCATGAAGCTTAAATTAAAACCAGGCAGGGGGGCAGTAGGCAGGGGAGTTTCTTTCAGGAGGATCGTCTCCCACCTTGGCCTCCTCTTCCTGTAGGTAACCTCCACTGTCCTGGACGTAGTCCATCAGGTCCACAGAGGGCACCGGCTACTCAATGACTCTCCAGCAACTTACCTTCCCCCACCATCGCCAACAGAACCTCTTGCAGTAGGAATTCCTTCGGTTCTCCATCCACAAGTGAACACATTATTACATATAGTCTTCCTCCACCTTCACCAAACTTCTGTCTCATAGATCAACTCTGCTGGTGTTCAGGTCCAGACTTTTATAGTTTAATGTGGAATTTGTTATCATGTTACGTAATAGTCTGCAATTCAACACTGAATCCCTGACCTTTATCGGTTTAAAAGAATTCACAATTTTGTATCCTTTGTGTTTTTATCTATCGATGTTATATCACTACAGTACCCAGCATGCATTACACAAATATGCCACACAGCCAGTGGGAATCTCCCCACAGTAATAAATTTAAATAATAAATAAAGATGTAATGTTTGACTTATTAGCAATATCATCACCTACGTGACTTCCTTCTGCATTAACTCATATATCTCTTATAGCCTGCCCCCCAAAGTCCACTTGAATACATTAGTTCTCCAAAAGCTCCACCCACCTTCAAAATATGTCATCAGAAGGGACTTTTTTAGCCTTTGAACCAAAAGATCTCACTCTCAAGGCTATTGTGGCACTGCTATAGTAGGTAAGCAGGTGTGTTTACAACTGGTGTATGAAATACTCCCTGCTATTTGGGGGATCCCATGTTCACTGGCTACTCCAGTGCTAGCTGGCTGCTAATTCACTCACCATAGCATCGCTGGTGCTAGCTTCAGTGCCAAACCAGTGTTTGGTTTAACAATGAAATGCTCCTTTCTAGTTTGGTAATGTGCTCTTCCACATGTCAGTTGAGATCTTACACATCTCCTCATTTGTCTTTGGTTTAAGAAATGAGTAACAATCGACTCTTTCCACCAGTCTCTTGGTAAATCAGGCAAGGTTTTCAAATTTACAAATATGCTAGAACATACTGTAAAGTTCCTCAGGGTTCTCCCAGGCAGAGTTACAGTTTCTAGGCTATGAGGGACTAGCTAGGTGAACCATTCTGCTACAGCGCCACACTGAGGCAGAGCAGTGCTGCAGCTCTAGTTAGTAGGTGAAGCAGCTAAACAAGGACCCTCCCTGAATGTGTATTTCAGATGTGTATCATCTGTTTTTCCTTGAACAGACAGCATAATGTCACAATAGGTTTATTTTCATGCCCACCCCAAGAATACTGATTTTGAGACATTCAGGGGTCCGAGAGGTTTATTAGGGGTTCTGAGACCCCACAAGGACCCCTGTATTTTACACCTTTTTTTTTTTTACAACAGATGAAGCAATGGTTACATTGATCATTTTGGCTGGAGCCTCTTAAAGTAGTTTTTCACCTCATATTTTTGGACTTTTGCTCAAGTTGATTTTTAGAAAGAAACAATCTGTCTGTCTATCTATGATGATCACAGCAGATACAGACTGATGATCAGCTGCCATTTTTTCTACAGGTGTGGAAGATTTGTCCAGACAGCTACTTTTAGGCTAAAGTCCTGTTGGGTCAGTAATGTGCTGATGAGTTGAATAAGGGATGTGTGAATGAAGAAACAGAGCTGAATAAAAGAACTGTGTGTGTGTGTGTGTGTGTGTGTGTGTGTGACCTGATGACTAGCAGACACTCATAGACTAAACTACTGTAAGCTAACGTTTTACATGATGTTATATTAATGTACAAATGAAGGAGAAACAGATTCAACTCAGAAATGGCATTTTATTATTGTGTCAACCAGAATTTACAAACAATGTGAAATCTATGTTAATTACAACAGTTGACTAATGTTACAATCTTGTGACCAGCTAGTTACCAAAGGGGTTTTGCCACCTGACTCTGCCCCACCCAGTAATGTCAGTAAACAGGAAACAATACACACATGACTAACATGATTCAGCAATATTACCAACTTCAACCTTAAACGTCAGTATCTGTTTTCTACAGTTTAAATAATGGAATCACACACTCATACATTTTAAAACATCTTGCTGAACCAACAACCTTTCAAACCTGGATAAATCCATGGCTAAACTAGCTAAGTTAGTTACCTGTCTGAATGAGCTACCCTAGTCAAAGTGAACTACACACTTTAAAAAAATGGTTCTTCAAGGGTGCTTTAGTTAAGGGAATGGTTCTATTTAGAACCATAAGTTCTATATAGAACCATTTCATGCCAAAATGTTTCGTTGCATGGTGAAATGGTTCTTCATATTGATGGAGAAAGTGTTTTTCTATTGTTACACACTTGAAATTGTAACAATAGAACCATTCCCTTTACTAAAGAACCCTTGAAGATCCATCTTTTAAGTGTGTAAGGTACCGTATTAAAGTCATAAAGTCGTATTATCAAACTACAAGCTGTTGGAATTGGTTTCTAATTAAGGATCAAATATTAGCCTGAATTCTTAACCTAATCAAACTTGATAAGTGATTTTTTATCACTCATGTGAAGTTTTAAATGCACACTGTAAAAATCATTTGGAACTTTAAACTAAAGTAAGTAATCAGACTGTCGTAAAATTTAAACAGAATGAGTAAACAGAATGAAACAAACATTGTCCTGTTAATTTTCTATTACATGTGCCTGTTTATTTACTTTTATATGTTAAAATGATTATTGTTTTACAGTGGAACAGCTTTGCCTTTTTACAGAAATTTCAAATTTCAGACATGCACGCTCTTTCTCTCTCTCTCTCTCTCTCTCTCTCTCTCTCTCTCTCTCTCTCTCACTCTCTCTCTCTCTCTCTCTCACTCTCTCTCTTTCTCTCTCTGTTAGAGCAGTGGGTAAACGTGCCTCTGAATTAAAACATATATGATGAGTGATGTGAATCAGGGTGTAATCCGTGGAATTAACTCATAAGGTTGGAGGCTGATCAGAAATATTGCAGCCCAGGCCACACGACGCCCCTGAGTAATATGAGGAAAAATACTTTGACATTAGCTGGTATTTCACAGTTCTACGTTAAGCCTAGTCTTTGGGTAACATCCAGTGCCCTCCAGACCTTTATTGCACCAGGCTTTGACTTCAGCAAAAAACATTCAAACAGGGGGTGTTTATTTTTAATGCTGAAGGAGGAAATGCATGAGAGTCTAATTAAAATTCCTGCAGCTGAGCTTCTATTAGAACAATATCAACACTATACAAATGTGGCTCGGCTGCATGATTTCATTTCAAGAAACAAACTGAAAGTAAAGCTACAAGGCAAAAGCGATTTGAAGCATTAACGGTAAACTGTGCTGCCTCTGAATAAAGAGAGGAGAAATCAGAAAATGCCAGTTCTTGTGTTTCCATCCACTGTCGAATCAGGACTGTGCCTCTCTCTCTGAGACTGATCCTCTGTCTGAGATCCTCAGTGAGCTGGTTCTGGTTTATCTTCTCCAGGATCTTCAGGCTGATCTCCACAGCTCCATTCAGGCCGTAACTCTCCACCATCCTGTCCACAGTGCCGTGTTTGTCAGGGTTCCTTTGATCAGATAGCGCTGGAACTCTTCCAGATCCGTCACCTGCAGCTCTTTTAGAGCGCTGAGTCAGTGACATGTAATGTTCACCATCATTCATCACTGAACATGAAGAGGCACAACAGACTCAGGTTTAATGGAGAGTTTTCTGTGATCTTATTAATTAAAACCAGAAACACTAAATATTCAGATTTTTAAACACTTCTCTCATCTAGTGATCTCCCACAATGCACTGCTCAAGTCTACTGTCCAGGTTAACAGCAGACAGAGTGTATCATCCTTTAATTAAACTCTGCATTTCCATCTCAGTCCTGTGTCAGAGTGTCAGATGACCACTGCCTTTTTATCATGTTTAATCGTATAATAAACCATTTTATAATTATATGGTTAATATATCACTGCTGTCTGAACAAAACCTCATATTTCCATTTTTGTTGTTTTTCAGTTTTTACATAATGTGAAAATACCCGTTGTCTTTTATATTGTGCGTAAACTTAATGACAAATGGATCAAAAGAAACAACCCAAAATTATTTGGAAAAAAGTCAGGTTCCATTGACTTAGACATAACATAACATAAGATCTCTCACACCTAAAGCCGTCATTGTTAATGAAATTATTACTGATCACGACTTTGATGCTCTGTGTCTAACAGAGACGTGGATCAGACCTGAAGAGTACTTGGCTTTAAATGAAGCCACGCCAACAGGCTATAGCTATGTACACAGTCCTCGCTTATATGGTCGGGGTGGAGGCATAGCAACCATTTACACCATTACTTTAGGACTAAACCAGAAAGCAGACCGTAGTTTCTCTACCTTTGAAATTCAGTTTCTCAACGTTAGCAGTCGAGGAACAAATGAGAGCTCATTTTCACTTATCATAATCTACAGGCCACCGGGGCCTTACTCTGAGTTTTTACAGGAATTTACTGACCTGTTATCTAGTTTAATAACAATCTCGAATAAAGTAATAATTGTTGGAGATTTTAATATCCACATAGACAAACCACAGGATCCGCTAAGTAAGGCATTCATATCTATTTTAGACTGTTTTGGCTTCACTCAAAATATTATGGGGCCTACTCATTACTGTAACCACACTCTAGAATTAATATTGACCTTAGGTATAGACATTAAGCATTTGGCCATCCTTCCTCAGACCACAGCAGTGTCAGACCACTACTTAATCTCATATGAAATCAGTTTTAGTCGTAATATATGTCCATCCACACGCTATAGTGTTAAACGTACTATAACATAAACTCTTCTCTCAGCCTCGGGTATGTTCCAAAATCTCTTAAATTAGGTGTAATTAAACCCTTAATAAAGAAACCTAGTCTTGACCCCTCTGAGCTATCAAACTATAGACCTAGTTCAAATCTTCCCTTTTTATCAAAAATTTTAGAGAAAGCTGTGGCAAAACAATTATGTTCCCATCTGCATAGGAGTGATATATATAAAAAATTTCAGTCTGGCTTCAGGCCTCACCATAGTACCGAAACAGCGTTAGTGAAAATTGTAAATGATCTTTTATTATCCGCTGACAAAGGAAACATATCCTTACTGGTTTTACTCGACCTTAGTGCAGGATTTGACACAATAGACCATTCCATTCTATTAGACAGGCTTGAGAAACTAGTAGGAGTGACAGGTAAAGCTCTTTCGTGGTTCAAATCTTACCTTAGTGATCGCTTTGAGTTTGTTAATGTAAATGGTGAACCATCAGCTCTCACAAGAGTAAAGTATGGTGTTCCACAGGGCTCTGTCTTAGGACCCATGTTATTTACCTTATATATGCTACCACTAGGTACCATCATTAGAAAACATGGCATCAGTTTCCACTGCTATGCCGATGATACACAATTATATATTTCAGCTAAACCTGAGGACAAAACTGAACTTATAATAAGATAGAGGACTGTGTCAAAGACATTAAAGAATGGATGTCAAGCAACTTCCTTTTACTAAATTCGGACAAAACCGAAGTCCTTCTTCTTGGTCCAAAAGCTGCTAGGGATAATCTGCCTACGTTTACTCTTAATCTCGATAGTTTCTCAATTGCACCAGGCACATCTGTAAAAAGTCTTGGTGTCACGATTGATCCCAGTCTGGCCTTCGATGAGCATATTACCAATATTACCAGAATAGCTTTCCTCCACCTGCGTAACATCGCTAAATTAAGAAATGCACTGTCGCTACAGGATGCAGAAACGTTAGTTCACGCCTTCATCACGTCCAGGTTAGATTACTGTAACGCTCTGCTTTCTTGTTGTTCCAGCCAAAACCTTAACAAGCTTCAGTTAGTCCAGAACGCTGCAGCCAGAGTTCTCAGCAAAACCAGGAAATTCGACCACATTAGCCCAATTTTGTGTACCTTACATTGGTTGCCAGTTAAATTCCGCATTGAGTTCAAAATTCTTCTACTGATGTATAAAGCTTTGAATGGCCTTGCTCCTCAGTACCTCAGTGACCTTATTTCCTATTATCAACTGACACGCCCACTTAGATCACAAGGTGCGGGCTCATTATTAGTACCCAGAATAAATAAAGTTACGTCAGGGGGAAGAGCCTTTTCATACAAAGCCCCCCAGCTTTGGAATAAACTACCAGTCTGTGTTCGGGACTCAGACACAGCCTCTATCTTTAAGTCTAGGCTAAAAACTTACCTGTTTAGTCGAGCTTTTGGTTAATTTGTTTTTCTAACTATGTCCCTCTCATCCCCCCTCCCTCCCTCCCCCCCCCCTTCTCCCTCCCCCTCTCTTTCCCTGAGCTGAGCGGCTGCCTGTCCTAAGAGGGTCTGACCTGAGATGCGGCTGGCGAACTGCACAGTGGTGTTAAACTGTATCCACTTATACTGTTTTGTGTCTGTCCTCTTATCCGGTGTCGACCAGAGGAGGATGGGTTCCCCTTTTGAGTCTGATCAAGGTTTCTTCCTCCTTTTGAGGGGGTTTTTCCTTGCCACTGTCGCCAAGGCTTGCTCACTGGGGGCTTGGACCCGGATTCTTTGTAAAGCTGCTTTGTGACAACATCTGTTGTAAAAGGCGCTATATAAATAAATTTGACTTGACTTGACTTGACTTGACTTACATTAAAAGTAGAGTGTGTTTTTTTCCTTTTTTTTTGACAGCAGTGATATGAATAAGAAATGCATAAAAAGTGTGTAGCAGAAGTGTTTACTTCATCCTACTAGATAATAAAACAGGGTAAATTAACACACACACACACACACACTCAGCCTGAACACTGTGCAGTCTTTCCACACTGAACTACAGTAAACTAGGTTAATGTACACACACAGTACCTGAGAGCAGAGTCAGCTGTTGTTGATTCAGTCCTCAGTAAAGAAGGTCGTTCAGGTCTGTGTTCATCAGGATGAACAGGATTAGTTTAGAGAGAACAGTTCAGAACAGCTCTCATCAGACCTCTCTGTTCCCTTACATACACACAGTCTGTGCTTCACCCTGTCCAGACCCAATGATTATCTGACAAGCTTTCTAAACGGCAGGAACCGGTCAGAACACATTCCAGTCTGCTGCACTGGAGTAGAGGCGAATCATTTGTCCCGCTCCCGCCCGCAACTGAACGTTTATCCCGCCCGTAACTGAAAAAAATTTGTCCCGCCCGTGCAGTCTTGTCAAGGCGAACTGACATCTAGTATCTGATACAGTCTAATCACAGATACATTATTCTCTGCTGAAATAACACAGCAGTCACGGTCATCAGGCTCACTGTGAGTAACTTCACCAAACGACGTTTATTCACCATTTAAGAACAGGAATTAAACCACAGTGTTACTGTGAGCGCTGTGGGTGTGTTTTTCTCTCCCTCATCTTATCAGCCTGATAGTGGACTGAAGTGTTGCGCTGTCTCCTTCTGACCTATAGGAGAGCCCGAGCAGACCAAGAGGGGCGGGACTTCACGCTGCAGCCTCTCGGCTCCCTCGTTTGGCTGGCGGTGGTTATGTTGCTCTGTTTATTAGTAAACGCCGACTTGTTCGTTTACTTTGTTTGTTTGATCTATCAGCTCTTAACTACACTGTCCTGATGGCTCTGTTACTGTCGTCACTGTCACTGTTCACTCTTTGTTTACTGGGTGACGTTAATGTCTGTCTGTTCTTAATGTTTTGAGCTGGTTTCCTGCGTGAATCTGCGTGTTGTTCACGTGATTGGCTGCTTCACAGCTCTTTAGAATGACATTTTAATTGTTTTACTGTTTTCCTTCTATATTGTTTATATATATGATTTAGTGATCGTTCTACTTTATTTAGGCTGTTCATTAATTTGTGGGATTTCTCTTCATGCATGCTTTTTTCCAGCCTGCTCCTGCAAGCAACAGTGAAAATTACTCCCGCGCCGCAAGATATCGGGAGTGCAGACCTCCACACTGAGGACCCAATTCAGCTAAAACCCCTGAAGTTCCTGTGTGGAGGTCTTCAGTGTCTCTAATAGTCTTGATTATGTAGTTTCTGACTCTGTATGACTCACTGTTATTATAAACATGGACTAAAGATCATTAGCATGAAGCTAAAAACAGAAGCCTGAACTACTTTCTGAGAACACAGTGATCAGAGATCAGACTCTGGTAGGGGGCGTGGCTTTCAGGGTTCATTACAGACTAAACTCAAACACACCAGCAGACTCTTAATGCAGTAGATGTTTTAAGAGGAATCAGCCCCGACCTTCTCTGGGTGATCTGGAGTAAACAGAGGACCTGATGTTCTGAGCTTTAGATCCAGTTTCAGGTGTAAATCTGCGAGTTCTGTATGAAACACAAGCCTAAAGAACAAATTTACTAAAGTTTTCTGCACCATAAACAGCACCTACTCTGATCTCTCTCACAGTGGGCTGATGGTGAATACCAGTAAATACTGACTGTGTGCAGTTTCAAACTGCTGTTCCTGAAACTTTGGGTCGATTTACACTCAACAAAGTGTCTTAAGAGCAAGTTTTTAAAAAAATGTACAATATCTCACAGTTTCCAAATGGACTGAACTCAAACTCAAACTCATCTGAGATGAGCAGGTGTTCCAAATCAGAAAGTCCAAATGAATAAATACTTTCCAGAATTTTCTCAAATAACATCTTATTTTCTCAAAATAATTGCTCATTATCAGGGGTCTGTGTTGTGTTGGTCAGATGTTAATTACAAAGTTGTGCTTGTGTTCATTTGTATGGAAGCTGGTAAACTGGCCACTTCAAATTTGACCCTAACCACACAGTTTATGAGCTGTGTTACATACAACTGTATAAAACTGTATAAAATTAATGAACATTAACCTTAGATTAATGTGATGTGTAGGACATTAAAGATTGGATGACATCCTCCTCAGACTCAGTTCAGACAGTCAGAGGACCATCTAAGCCCTGCAGCGCAGCGTCAGCTGAAGACGTCATGATTTCGATATGCGCAATGAGGGGAAACAGGGGGACTGAATTTACCGTAACACAGGTCACCACTGAACCAACACAGTCATGTGAGCTTTATCTTACAATTTCTTTATACAGTGTAGGTTTATATTCCCTTCAAAATACTTTATTACTGACTTTAATTTATAATTGATTTAGATTATTTAATAAAATAATAACATTTCTCTGGTGAGGGAGATTTATGTGTGTGTGAGTGTGTGTGTGTGTCTGTGTTTGTACAATGTGTGTGATAAATGTGTGTTAATGTGTGAATGTGTGTGTAAATGTGTGTGTTTGTATAATGTGTGTGAGTGATAAATGTGTGTGAGGGTGTGTAGTCAGTGTGTATAGTGTACAGTGTGTGTTTGTGTGTGTGAGTGGGTGGGTGTGTGTTTTTGTATAATGTGTGTGTGAGTGGGTGTGTAAATGTGTGTGTTTGTGTAACAGTGAATCTGAAATATGTCTCATATATAAACTCATGTCTGTGTGTTTTTGTTCTGTTTAGTGAATCTTTTTCTGAATCACATTTTAGAAAAAAACAGTTTATTTTATTCTCTTTATTTATTCTAAATAATTTAAACACAGAAAGGTTTGATTTCTCTCATATTTACTGAGATCAAAATGATAAACAACAAATTTTCACAAACTGACCCCCCCCACCCCACCCCTCTCTGTCTGTCTCTCTCTCTCCCTCTCTCTAGAGGTTATTCTATCTCACACAGACTCACTGAGGAGTCAGAATAAACTCCAAATCCAGCGTAGAGCGGTTCAGTGAATGTGGTGGTGAGTGTGTGTAGGTGGGTCAGTGTGTGTGTGTTAGGGGAGATGGTGTAGAAGGACAGAGTGCCGGACCCCCAGTCCAGATACACTCCTACTCTGTTAGAGGGGGAGGGGGGGGCAGGTAGGGCAGTTCTCTGTTTATTGTGATAAACAGAGTAACTGTTATTATCGCACTTCAGACTCCAGGAGTGATTATTGTATCCAAACACACAGTCTTTACTGCCACTTTTTCTCCTGATTCCTCTGTATGATGCTGATATTTCAGCTCCATCTCCTTCTATCCACTGAACCTCCCAGTAACAGCGTCCAGTCAGACTCTCCACACTGAGAACCTGAGACCAGCGATCAAATCTGTCTGGATGATTTGGACACAAATGATCTTCTCCCACCCACTTCACCTTTCTCTTCCTCTCAGACAGACAGAGACGTCTGTTCACTGTGTTTGGATCCAGAGTGAGAGTA
This sequence comes from Colossoma macropomum, assembly GCF_904425465.1. Taxonomy (NCBI): domain Eukaryota; kingdom Metazoa; phylum Chordata; class Actinopteri; order Characiformes; family Serrasalmidae; genus Colossoma; species Colossoma macropomum. The sequence goes on along the minus strand of NW_023495153.1, from coordinate 69,927 downwards.
ACAGCATCTGTACACACACACACACAGAGAGAGAGATACACACACAGATACACATACAGAGGAGACACAACACAGAGAAAATCTGATGTGTATGTGTGTGTATGTGTGAGACGGTAAGATATGAGTGTGCATGTGTGTTTGTATGATATATATATATATATATATATATATATATATATATATATATATATATATTAATCATATGTATTTGTGTGTATAGTGTATTATGTGTGTGTGTGTGTTTGTTACATTTCTTCGGTCCTGGTTTCATCCTGATTCTCCCTCCATGATCCACCCTGAAGAACAAACACACACATTTATACATCCATTAAACTTCATATCAAATCAAAACTAAAATAAGATAAAGACTAAAATGGATCATTACAGTATAAAACACCCTTCAGACCTTACAGTCCAGATAAAACTAAACTAAAATAAAGATCAAAACATTAAACTGATCAAATCAAATCACCCAGTTAGGCTGCTTGGCTCTAAATCACACTGCTAGGCTAGTTAGCTCTAAAACACACTCCTAGGCTAGTTAGCTCTAAATTGCATTGCTAGGCTAGTTAGCTTAAATCACACTGCTAGGCTAGTTAGCTCTAAATCACACTGCTAGGCTAGTTAGCTCTAATTTACACTGCTATGCTACAAACCTCTAAATCACACTGTTAGGCTAGTTAGCTCTAAATCACACTGCTAGGCTAGTTAGCTCTAAATTGCATTGCTAGGCTAGTTAGCTTAAATCACACTGCTAGGCTAGTTAGCTCTAAATCACACTGCTAGGCTAGTTAGCTGTAAATCGCATTGCTAGGCTAGTTAGCTTAAATCACACTGCTAGGCTAGTTAGCTCTAAATCACACTGCTTGTCTAGTTAGCTCTAAATCATACTGCTAGTCTAGTTAGCTCTAAATCACATTGCTAGGCTATTTAGCTATAAATTAAACTGCTAGGCTAATTAGCGCTAAATCAATCTGCTAGGCTAATTAGCTCCAAATCACACTGCTAGGCTTGTTAGTATTTGTAACTCAATTCTTTCAAGCTACAGAGAGCAGCCTAGCTTAGCATAACACAAGCTAAGCCAGCACCGCTAAACGCTTTTAGCGTAGCCATTTTATTTCACTTATTTTTATACATACATGAATATTTTTATTTTTTTATTTTATTTATTAATGTTTACTTTTGTTTTTTTTTAAATTCTCATTTTTATACTTTTATACTTTTTACACTTGTAATTTTATTTCATAACGCTTTAATTATTTTATTTTATTTTTCTTTTTAGTTGATATTTCTGTGAAATGCTGAGTGAGGAAATTTCTGGGAAATTGAGATGTTCAGTAAAGAACTGGAATCGTTGGAGGCTGAGATTAAGGCACTGCTGGACCGTCAGACTCAACTCTACACTCAAAAAACTCGCCTCGAGGCAGCCTCGAACGAAGTCGCTGAAAAGGTGGACTGAGAACAATTACTTGGGTTTTACTGACAATTAGAACACTTTTTCGGAAAGAAAAATCACAGAGACGGACTCCACCTAAGTCTCAGCAGATCTACATATTTATCTCTGAACTATGAGAAAGGAATCAGTAAAATGTTACGTTAAAATAGAGAAGTAAATAAAACAAACAGCAGCTCATCTGGTACTAACAGTTACTTCTCTATTCAAACTGTAGTAAGCAGTCAAAATGCAGTACGAACTACAGGAACTAAAGGAATAAATAATTAAAGTTAGTTGAAGTTTGTAAGTTTGTTGCACCGTAACAGAGTCAGACAGAGATTTTAGAACAGCAGTGCAGAATGTAAGAGCTCTAACTAACAAAACCAGCACTGTCAATCATCTTATTTCTGAACAGAAACTGGACTTTATGATACTGAAACCTGGCTTAGTTCAGATGGGGCAGTTTCCCTGTTTAAAACTGCTCCACAGAATTATGTTTTTATCCATACTGTACAGAAAGTAAGAAGGGAGGTGGTCTAGCTGTGTATTTTTCCAGTATTTTTAATTGTAAAAACATTTCATTTGGAACCGTTTCTTCTTTTGAAGATCTTGTTGTTCTACTTAAAGGTCAGGAACCAGTGTTGCTGGTGGTTGTTTATCATCCAACCAAATACGCACCTCCTTCTTATCCGAACTGTCTGAACTGCTGTGTGTTAATCATGATCGGATTCTTCTGATGGTGATTTTAATGTTCATGTTGATGAAGCTTCAGACAAAAAGCTGCTGAATTCAACTTTTAAACACATTTTATTTTACTCAGCACAACACTAGTCCAACACTTAAGGCCGTGGCAAACAGTGGCTTTTGTCACACATTTGTAGAGGGGTGACCGGTATGGTACTTGGTGTCAGAAAAGAAAAGAAAAGAAAAGAGGACTGAGAAAAGAAACTGTCCCAAAGCTACTTAAAGTCAAAAAAAAGAAAAAGAGTTCAATTGGTGAATTTAAATTTAAATTTAAATCTAAAGCTGAATACAGAGTCTGGCAGTGAGAGTTTAGTTTAATGTACCAAAGGCGCTGGTTGTTGGTGCCTCACTCAGAGATGAGTGATGAGTGTGTTGGTGAAGAAGACACAGGACAGGCTACAGAATAACACAAATAACACACACATACGTTTTAGACTAACAGAACAACAACATTAACAACATTAACCACAACACCGTCCCTTTTTACAGGGCGCAGCCACAGCACAGCACTGCATACCACACCTCTAAAGCTCCTTCTCAAAACCGGAGCTGCCACAGTATCATATGAACAATATGAACACAGGACAGCAGAGCTCACAGCTATAATTCTTAAATCTGGAGCTGTAACAAAGTTGCTATAATGAAGTTTATGATTAGTTTGTGAAACTGTGAAACACAGCTATTTCCAGATTTTTCCACTGACAATAACAGAATAAAAAAAATGATAATTGACCCATTTTCCTGTTTCTCAGTATTGTTTTTTAAATGAAAATGGAATGACCCAAAGATACACGGACCTCTATAGCACCAAAAAGACGTCAGTCATATGTAGAACCATCTACATCACATTGTCTATCAATATGAAGAACAATTTCACCATGAAAAGAGCTCTTTAATCAGGCAAATGGTTCTTTTTGTGTTCCTAGTTCTATGCAGAATCACTGTCTTTAAAAAAGGACCCTTAAAGAACCATGTTTTTTAAGAGTGAACTACTGCACATGGGGGAAAGGCATATTTGACTATGAGCGAGTGTGAGAGTTTGATAGTGTGAGAGAGTTTGATAGCGAGTGTGAGAGAGTTTGATCGTGAGTGTGAGAGGGTTTGATAGCGAGTGTGAGAGAGTTTAATAGCGAGTGTGAGAGAGTTTGATAGCGTGTGTGAGAGAGTTTGATAGCAAGTGTGAGAGAGTTTGATCATGAGTGTGAGAGGGTTTGAAAGCGTGTGTGAGAGTTGGAAAGCGAGTGTGAGAGTTTGATAGTGAGTGTGAGAGAGTTTGATAGCGAGTGTGAGAGAGTTTGATAGTGAGTGTGAGAGAGTTTGATATTGAGTGTGAGAGTTTGATAGTGTGAGAGAGTTTGATAGCGAGTGTGAGAGAGTTTGATGGCATGTATGAGAGAGTTTGATAGCGTGTGTGAGAGTTTGATCGTGAGTGTGAGAGTTTGATAGCGAGTGTGAGAGTTTGATCATGAGTGTGAGAGAGTTTGATGGCGAGTGTGAGAGAGTTTGATAGCGAGTGTGAGAGGGTTTGATAGCGTGTGTGAGAGTTTGATAGTGAGTGTGAAAGAGTTTGATAGCGTGTGTGAGAGACGTTGATCATGAGTGTGAGAGAGTTTGATCGTGAGTGTGAGAGGGTTTGATAGCGAGTGTGAGAGGGTTTGATAGCGAGTGTGAGAGTTTGATAGTGAGTGTGAAAGAGTTTGATCATGAATGTGAGAGGGTTTGATAGCATGTGTGAGAGAGTTTGATAGCGAGTGTGAGAGAGTTTGATAATGAGTGTGAGAGGGTTTGATAGCGTGTGTGAGAGAGTTTGATCATGAGTGTGAGAGAGTTTGATAGCGAGTGAGAGAGTTTGATAGCGAGTGTGAGAGGGTTTGATAGTGTGTGTGAGAGTTTGATAGCGAGTGTGAGAGTTTGATAGTGAGTGTGAGTTTGATATTGTGTGTGAGAGAGTTTGATCATGAGTGTGAGAGAGTTTGATGGCGAGTGAGAGAGTTTGATAGCGAGTGTGAGAGGGTTTGATAGCGTGTGTGAGAGTTTGATAGCGAGTGTGAGAGTTTGATAGCGAGTGTTAGAGAGTTTGATATTGAGTGTGAGAGTTTGATCGTGAGTGTGAGGGTTTAATAGCAAGTGTGAGAGTTTGATAGCAAGTGTGAGAGTTTTATAGTGAGTGTGAGAGAGTTTGATAGCATGTGTGAGAGTTTGATCGTGAGTGTGAGAGTTTTATAGCGAGTGTGAGAGAGTTTGATCATGAATGTGAGAGGGTTTGATGGCGAGTGTGAGAGAGTTTGATAGTGAGTGTGAGAGGGTTTGATAGCGTGTGTGAGAGAGTTTGATAGCGAGTGTGAGAGAGTTTGATAGCGTGTGTGAGTTTGATCGTGAGTGTCAGAGTTTGATAGCGAGTGTGAGAGAGTTTGATCATGAGTGTGAGAGGGTTTGATAGTGAGTGTGCGAGAGTTTAATATTGAGTGTGAGAGAGTTTGATATTGAGTGTGAGAGAGTTTGATCGCATGTGTGAGAGAGTTTGATAGTGACTGTGAGAGAGTTTGATAGCGAGTGTGAGAGAGTTTGATAGTGAGTGTGAGAGGGTTTAATAGCATGTGTGAGAGAGTTTGATATTGAGTGTGAGAGTTTGATCGTGAGTGTGAGGGTTTGATAGCGAGTGTGAGAGTTTGATAGCGAGTGTGAGAGTTTTATAGTGAGTGTGAGAGAGTTTGATCATGAGTGTGAGAGGGTTTGATATTGAGTGTGCGAGAGTTTAATATTGAGTGTGAGAGAGTTTGATATTGAGTGTGAGAGAGTTTGATCGCATGTGTGAGAGAGTTTGATAGTGACTGTGAGAGAGTTTGCTAGCGAGTGTGAGAGAGTTTGATAGTGAGTGTGAGAGGTTTTAATAGCATGTGTGAGAGAGTTTGATATTGAGTGTGAGAGTTTGATCGTGAGTGTGAGGGTTTGATAGCGAGTGTGAGAGTTTGATAGCGAGTGTGAGAGGGTTTGATAGCATGTGTGAGAGAGTTTGATCATGAATGTGAGAGGGTTTGATGGCGAGTGTGAGAGAGTTTGATAGTGAGTGTGAGAGGGTTTGATAGCGTGTGTGAGAGAGTTTGATAGCGAGTGTGAGAGAGTTTGATAGCGTGTGTGAGTTTGATCGTGAGTGTCAGAGTTTGATAGCGAGTGTGAGAGAGTTTGATAGTGAGTGTGCGAGAGTTTAATATTGAGTGTGAGAGAGTTTGATATTGAGTGTGAGAGAGTTTGATCGCATGTGTGAGAGGGTTTGATAGTGAGTGTGCGAGAGTTTAATATTGAGTGTGAGAGAGTTTGATATTGAGTGTGAGAGAGTTTGATCGCATGTGTGAGAGAGTTTGATAGTGACTGTGAGAGAGTTTGATAGCGAGTGTGAGAGAGTTTGATAGTGAGTGTGAGAGGGTTTGATAGTGAGTGTGCGAGAGTTTAATATTGAGTGTGAGAGAGTTTGGTATTGAGTGTGAGAGCGTTTGATAGCGTGTGTGAGAGACGTTGATCATGAGTGTGAGAGAGTTTGATAGCGAGTGTGAGAGGGTTTGATAGTGTGTGTGAGAGTTTGATAGTGAGTGTGAGAGTTTGATAGTGAGTGTGAGTTTGATATTGTGTGTGAGAGAGTTTGATCATGAGTGTGAGAGAGTTTGATGGCGAGTGAGAGAGTTTGATAGCGAGTGTGAGAGGGTTTGATAGCGTGTGTGAGAGTTTGATAGCGAGTGTGAGAGTTTGATAGCGAGTGTGAGAGAGTTTGATATTGAGTGTGAGAGTTTGATCGTGAGTGTGAGGGTTTGATAGCAAGTGTGAGAGTTTGATAGCGAGTGTGAGAGTTTTATAGTGAGTGTGAGAGAGTTTGATAGCATGTGTGAGAGTTTGATCGTGAGTGTGAGAGTTTTATAGCGAGTGTGAGAGAGTTTGATCATGAATGTGAGAGGGTTTGATGGCGAGTGTGAGAGAGTTTGATAGTGAGTGTGAGAGGGTTTGATAGCGTGTGTGAGAGAGTTTGATAGCGAGTGTGAGAGAGTTTGATAGCGTGTGTGAGTTTGATCGTGAGTGTCAGAGTTTGATAGCGAGTGTGAGAGAGTTTGATCATGAGTGTGAGAGGGTTTGATAGTGAGTGTGCGAGAGTTTAATATTGAGTGTGAGAGAGTTTGATATTGAGTGTGAGAGAGTTTCATCGCATGTGTGAGAGAGTTTGATAGTGACTGTGAGAGAGTTTGATAGCGAGTGTGAGAGAGTTTGATAGTGAGTGTGAGAGGGTTTAATAGCATGTGTGAGAGAGTTTGATATTGAGTGTGAGAGTTTGATCGTGAGTGTGAGGGTTTGATAGCGAGTGTGAGAGTTTGATAGCGAGTGTGAGAGTTTTATAGTGAGTGTGAGAGAGTTTGATCATGAGTGTGAAAGGGTTTGATATTGAGTGTGCGAGAGTTTAATATTGAGTGTGAGAGAGTTTGATATTGAGTGTGAGAGAGTTTGATCGCATGTGTGAGAGAGTTTGATAGTGACTGTGAGAGAGTTTGCTAGCGAGTGTGAGAGAGTTTGATAGTGAGTGTGAGAGGTTTTAATAGCATGTGTGAGAGAGTTTGATATTGAGTGTGAGAGTTTGATCGTGAGTGTGAGGGTTTGATAGCGAGTGTGAGAGTTTGATAGCGAGTGTGAGAGGGTTTGATAGCATGTGTGAGAGAGTTTGATCATGAATGTGAGAGGGTTTGATGGCGAGTGTGAGAGAGTTTGATAGTGAGTGTGAGAGGGTTTGATAGCGTGTGTGAGAGAGTTTGATAGCGAGTGTGAGAGAGTTTGATAGCGTGTGTGAGTTTGATCGTGAGTGTCAGAGTTTGATAGCGAGTGTGAGAGAGTTTGATAGTGAGTGTGCAAGAGTTTAATATTGAGTGTGAGAGAGTTTGATATTGAGTGTGAGAGAGTTTGATCGCATGTGTGAGAGGGTTTGATAGTGAGTGTGCGAGAGTTTAATATTGAGTGTGAGAGAGTTTGATATTGAGTGTGAGAGAGTTTGATCGCATGTGTGAGAGAGTTTGATAGTGACTGTGAGAGAGTTTGATAGCGAGTGTGAGAGAGTTTGATAGTGAGTGTGAGAGAGTTTGATAGTGAGTGTGCGAGAGTTTAATATTGAGTGTGAGAGAGTTTGATATTGAGTGTGAGAGCGTTTGATAGCGAGTGTGAGAGAGTTTGATAGTGAGTGTGAGAGAGTTTGATCATGAGTGTGAGAGGGTTTGATAGCATGTGTGAGAGAGTTTGATAGTGAGTGTGAGAGGGTTTGGTAGCGTGTGTGAGAGAGTTTGATAGCGTGTGTGAGTTTGATCGTGAGTGTCAGAGTTTGATAGCGAGTGTGAGAGAGTTTGATCATGAGTGTGAGAGGGTTTGATAGTGAGTGTGCGAGAGTTTAATATTGAGTGTGAGAGAGTTTGATATTGAGTGTGAGAGAGTTTGATCGCATGTGTGAGAGAGTTTGATAGTGACTGTGAGAGAGTTTGATAGCGAGTGTGAGAGAGTTTGATAGTGAGTGTGAGAGGGTTTAATAGCATGTGTGAGAGAGTTTGATATTGAGTGTGAGAGTTTGATCGTGAGTGTGAGGGTTTGATAGCGAGTGTGAGAGTTTGATAGCGAGTGTGAGAGTTTTATAGTGAGTGTGAGAGAGTTTGATCATGAGTGTGAGAGGGTTTGATAGCATGTGTGAGAGAGCTTGATAGTGTGAGAGTTTGATCGTGAGTGTGAGAGTTTTATAGCGAGTGTGAGAGAGTTTGATCATGAATGTGAGAGGGTTTGATGGCGAGTGTGAGAGAGTTTGATAGTGAGTGTGAGAGGGTTTGATATTGTGTGTGAGAGTTTGATAGTGAGTGTGAAAGAGTTTGATAGCGTGTGTGAGAGTTTGATAGCGAGTGTGAGAGAGTTTGATAGCGTGTGTGAGAGTTTGATCGTGAGTGTCAAAGAGTTTGATAGCGAGTGTGAGAGAGTTTGATCATGAGTGTGAGAGGGTTTGATGGCGAGTGTGAGAGAGTTTGATAGTGAGTGTGCGAGAGTTTAATATTGAGTGTGAGAGAGTGTGATATTGAGTGTGAGAGAGTGTGATCGCATGTGTGAGAGAGTTTGATAGTGAGTGTGAGAGGGTTTAATAGCATGTGTGAGAGAGTTTGATAGCGAGTGTGAGAGAGTTTGATCATGAGTGTGAGAGGGTTTGATAGCATGTGTGAGAGTTTGATGGCGAGTGTGAGAGTTTGATAGCGAGTGTGAGAGAGTTTGATAGCGAGTGTGAGAGAGTTTGATCATGAGTGTGAGAGGGTTTGATAGCGTGTTTGAGAGTTTGATTGCGAGTGTGAGAGTTTGATAGCGAGTGTAAGAGAGTTTGATAGCGAGTGTGAGAGTTTGATCATGAGTGTGAGAGGGGTTGATAGCGTGTGTGAGAGAGTTTGATAGCGAGTTTGAGAGAGTTTGATAGCGAGTGTGAGAGAGTTTGATCATGAGTGTGAGAGGGTTTGATAGCGTGTGTGAGAGTTTGATAACGAGTGGGAGAGTTTGATAGTCAGTGTGAGAGAGTTTGATAGCGTGTGTGAGAGTTTGATCGTGAGTGTCAAAGAGTTTGATAGCGAGTGTGAGAGAGTTTGATCATGAGTGTGAGAGGGTTTGATGGCGAGTGTGAGAGAGTTTGATAGTGAGTGTGCGAGAGTTTAATATTGAGTGTGAGAGAGTGTGATATTGAGTGTGAGAGAGTGTGATCGCATGTGTGAGAGAGTTTGATAGTGAGTGTGAGAGGGTTTAATAGCATGTGTGAGAGAGTTTGATAGCGAGTGTGAGAGAGTTTGATCATGAGTGTGAGAGGGTTTGATAGCATGTGTGAGAGTTTGATGGCGAGTGTGAGAGTTTGATAGCGAGTGTGAGAGAGTTTGATAGCGAGTGTGAGAGAGTTTGATCATGAGTGTGAGAGGGTTTGATAGCGTGTGTGAGAGTTTGATTGCGAGTGTGAGAGTTTGATAGCGAGTGTAAGAGAGTTTGATAGCGAGTGTGAGAGTTTGATCATGAGTGTGAGAGGGGTTGATAGCGTGTGTGAGAGAGTTTGATAGCGAGTTTGAGAGAGTTTGATAGCGAGTGTGAGAGAGTTTGATCATGAGTGTGAGAGGGTTTGATAGCGTGTGTGAGAGTTTGATAACGAGTGGGAGAGTTTGATAGTCAGTGTGAGAGAGTTTAATATTGAGTGTGAGAGAGTTTGATCGCATGTGTGAGAGAGTTTGATAGTGAGTGTGAGAGAGTTTGATAGTGAGTGTGAGAGAGTTTAATAGCATGTGTGAGAGAGTTTGATATTGAGTGTGAGAGAGTTTGATCATGAGTCTGAGAGGGTTTGATAGCGTGTGTGAGAGTTTGATTGCGAGTGTGAGAGTTTGATGGCGAGTGTGAGAGAGTTTGATAGCGAGTGTGAAAGAGTTTGATCATGAGTGTGAGAGGGTTTGATAGCGTGTGTGAGAGAGTTTGATAGCGAGTCTTTTTAAATCCCCGGGCCAACATTCCTTGGCCACACCACCACCCCCCCCTTTTCCAGGGGACATATATACATTTTTTTTTTTTTTCACTTCGCTATTAATGTCGCAACTCATCATTTATTAATGATCATATAGATATAAGGTGATGTGGCACCACAACCACCCAACACCCCTCCAAACACCACCCCGCCACCCTCGCACCCATCCCCTGATTTGAGTGAAACAATGAACAGAAATAACAGAAAAAAAAAAATAACAGAAGAAGTAAAGAGAAAGGATGAGAAAATGATAATAATAAATGATAATAATAATAATAATGACAAACTGGACATACAGAACAGACAAATACAGACACTTAACAAAACAATAAACAAGACAGTAATCCCCCCCCCCCTTTTTATGTAATTATAACGTGGGTAGGTATCAAATCCTATGTAGGTGTTTTAACCTTCCCCTGATGAGTTTGGAGAGAGAAATCAGCTCTCAATATATTGTAAAAATTGTGACCAGGTTTCCTTGAATAATTTTGTGTTATTTTTAAAATTGGCTGTGAGTCTTTCCAAGTTGCAGTGATCCATGAGGAGATTAAGCCAATGCTTTATCAAAATTTTGGTTCTGTCCTTCCAGTTCAGCAGTATAACTTTTTTGGCAATGGTAAGTGATATGAATATAAAGCATTTGAGGTGATTGGGTGCTGAAAAGTGAGGAAAGGTCATTAAGTAGCGCTATAATGGGACATAAAGGGATGACAAGGCCCAAAATCTCTGATAGCCTGTCCATGACCTCTGACCAAAACTGCTGGGTTGGGGGACAATTCCAGAAAGCATAATAGTAGTTGTCTGTTAAAGCTGGACAATGTTGGCATTTATCACTGTGACTAAATCCCATACGGTGTAGTTTAGAGGCTGTGATATATGTTCTGTGAAGGGTTTTATATTGAATTAGCTGGAGTTTTGAATTGCTGGACATAGAGAAGATATCACAGCGTATGTTTTGCCAGTTGATATTACATGTTTCTTTTATATCTGAGGTCCATTTTTCAGTTGGGAGTGAGATAGTGTTGTCCTTTGAGGCTATAAGTTTATATATTTGTGATAACACTTTCTGAGGTTTGAGGGAGTGTAGTTTTAAGTAGAGGGGAGGAGTGTGATTGCAGAGATTTCCGCTATTAACTGTCTTCTTTAGAACATCTTTGAGTTGTATACACTGATAGTGACAATTATCTGGTATATTGTATTTTTCTTTGATGTCATCAAAGGTCATGAGCAAGCCACCAGAGAACAACTGTGCCAGCTTGGTTATCCCTCTCTGTTTCCAAGCTGAGAATATGAAAGGTTTGTTATTTATTAAAAACATGGGGTTATTCCACAGTTTGACTGGAGGGAGAGTAGCTGTATTTAAGAATTCTGTTTGAATTCCACCATGCATTCAGGGTGGTACTTATTGTACTGTATTTATAAAATTTTGTTTTTTTTATAGCTTTGTCTATGAATGGAATACTATTAATGTCCAGTTCTTGAATTAAACTTTCCTCAATATCTTGCCAGGGTTGGTTTGAGCTAGTTGTCCAATGTCTAATGTAAAGCAATTGATGTGATAGAAAGTAGTAGTAGAAATTTGGGGCTCCCAGTCCTCCAAGATGTTTAGGTTTCTGGAGGGTAGCTAACTTGATTCGAGGCTTTTGGTGCTTCCAATAGAACTTAGTCACTGCATTGTCAAGAGAGGAGAACCAGCCTGACGGTGGGGTAACAGGGGTCATAGAAAACAGATTTTAGGAAGGATATTCATTTTAACTGCTGATATTCGGCCAATTAGAGATAATGGTAATTTATTCCACCTTTCTAGATTATCCTTTATTTCTTGCATTAAAGGTATGTAATTAATTTTATACAAATCATTTATGTTAGAAGAGATATGAATACCAAGATATTTAATAGACTGGGCGATATGTTCAGATGGTATATCATAGACCTCGTCATCCCAGTTGAATTTACTTAGAGGCAGAAACTCAGATTTGGACCAATTAATGGAATAACCAGACACCCTGCTATACTTATTTATCAGATCATGAACTGATGGAAGGGATAGTGAAGGATTAGTAATATACAGTAAAACATCATCTGCATACAGACTGATTTTATGGTGGTATGACTTTGACTGTATACCTGAGATTTTATTGCACTGTCTGATAGAAGCAGCCAAGGGTTCAATAAAAAGACAAAACAATAAAGGTGATAAAGCACATCCTTGTCGACTTCCTCTTTGTAGCTGAAAGGGTCTGGATATATGTCTGTTTGTTGAGACTGAGGCAGAAGGTGAGTTGTATAATGTTTTTATCCAGTTGATAAAGTATGGGCCAAATCCAAAGTGTTTGAGAGAAGCAAAGAGAAAGGACCACTCCACCCTGTCAAACGCCTTTTTAGCATCCAGAGATGCTATTATACATATATACGGATATTTTTTTGATATATACAGAGATTTTTCGCTGTTATACATATGAATTAGATTGAATAACCTGCGTGTGTTCTCTGAAGACTGTCTCCCTTTGATGAACCCAGTTTGATCTGTGTTTATGAGAGTGGGTATGACCGATTCCAATCTGACTGATAAAGCTTTACTTATGATTTTTATGTCTGAATTGATCAGTGAAATGGGACGGTAGCTGGAGCAATCTGTGGATTTTTTATTTGGTTTTAAGATAAGTGTGATAAGAGCAGTATTCATATGATAGGGTATGGATGTATTTTCAAACATTTCTGAGATTGCTTTTAAAAACAGCGGTGAAATAAGAGGCCAGAATTGTTTGTAAAATTCTGCTGGGTAGCCATCCGGTCCTGGTGATTTATGGTTAGGCATTAGAAAGAGGGCTTTGGTGATTTCTTCAGAGGAAAGAGGTCTGTCTATAGATTCTGATACAGATGTAGATAATGTAGGTAGGGAGACGCTGCTCAAGAATGCTTCAATTTCTTCCATTGAGGCTTTCTTATCAGAAGTATAGAGATTGGAGTAAAAGGACCTAAATACCTCATTGATAGCTAGGGGATCCTGAATGATCCTACCAGAGGGATCTGAGATTGCTGTTATTATTGATTTCTCAGTTTCCTGTTTTAATTGATTTGCTAAAATTTTCCCAGTTTTATTTCCAAATTCAAATTGCTGTCTAAGTTTAAGCATATCCTGTTCGGTCTTCTTTTGTAGTATATTATTAAGTTCGTATTTAGTTTTCATTAGTTCTTTAATAATTGAATCAGTAGGAGTCTGAGAGGCCAGAAGGTCCAATCTCTTCACCTCCCTCTGCAGCTTTTGTTCTTTTACTAAGTCTTCCTTCTTCTTTTTAGAACAGTATGAAATGATTTTTCCTCTCATCACCACTTTTGCTGTTTCCCAAAGTGTGCAAGCTGTAATGTCAGGATGTTCGTTAGTTTCAATAAAGGCTGCCCATTCCTGGTTAAAATAATCTAGAAATTCTTTATCATTGAGTAAAGTAGTGTTAAAGCGCCATCTTGGTGGAGGGAGGGATTGATAGTCTGCTAGAAAGGTGATACTAATTGGGGCATGATCAGAAATAATAATACTATTAATATCTGTATGAATTATTCTATGTGTGATAGAATTGTTAGACAAAAAATAGTCTATACGGGAGTATGACTTGTGGTAAGGGGAGAAATATGAATATTCTTTACTGCTGGGGTTCTGCAATCTCCAAATATCCACCAGTCCATAATCTGACGTATTGTTTAAGCAACGTTGCTGAATGATTATTTACGTTACATTGTGCTGAAGAGGAACGATCTATGCATGGGTTCAGAACTGTATTGAAGTCACACCAATTATAAAAAATGAGTCAGAGAATTTAGATATTTCTGAGAAGAGGGAATGAAAGAAAGCAGGAGAATCTGTGTTTGGTCCATAAATATTTACTAAAGTTAATTATCTTTCCCAATAGTGCCATTAATAATAATGTAACGGCCCTCTGGGTCGTTCAGCATAGAGGTACTTATGAATGGTATGTTCTTCCTGATCAGGATGGAAGTGCCACGTTTTTTTGAATTATATACAGAGTGATAAGCCTGGCCAATCCAGAGTGTGAGAGTTTGATAGCGAGTTTGAGAGTTTGATCATGAGTGTGAGAGAGTTTGATAGAGAGTGTGAGAGTTTGATAGTGTGTGTTAGAGAGGTGATAGCATGTGTGAGAGTTTTATAGTGAGCGTGAGAGTTTGATAGCGAGTGTGAGAGAGTTTGATCATGAATGTGACAGGGTTTGATAGCGTGTGTGAGAGTTTGATAGCGAGTGTGAGAGAGTTTGATAGTGTGTGTGAGAGTTTCATAGAGTGTGAGAGTTTGATAGCGAGTGTGAGAGAGTTTGATCGCATGTGTGAGAGTTAGATAGCGAGTGTGAGAAAGTTTGATAGCGTGTGTGAGAGTTTGATAGCGAGTGTGAGAAAGTTTGATAGCGTGTGTGAGAGTTTGATAGCGAGTGTGAGAAAGTTTGATAGCGTGTGTGAGAAAGTTTGATAGCGTGTGTAAGAGTTTGATAGTGAGTGTGAGAGAGTTTGATATTGAGTGTAAGAGAGCTTGATAGCAAGTGTGAGTGAGTTTGATAGCGAGTGTGAGTGAGTTTGATAGCGTGTGTGAGTGTGATAGCGTGTGTGAGAGTTTGATAGCGAGTGTGAGAGTTTTATAGCGTGTGTGAGTTTGACAGCTAGTGTGAGATAGTTTGATCATGAGTGTGAGAGAGTTTGATAGCGTGTGTGAGAGTTTGATAGTGTGTGTGAGAGTTTCATAGTGTGTTTGAGAGTTTGATAGTGTGAGGGCTTGACAGTGAGTGTAAAAGAGTTTGATAGTGATAGTGAGAGAGTTTGATAGCGTGTGTGAGAGTTGGATAGTGAGTGTGAGAGTTTGATAGCGTGTGTGAGAGTTTGATAGTGAGTGTGAGAGAGTTTGATAGCGTGTGTGAGAGTTTGATAGCGTGTGTGAGAGAGTTTGATAGCGTGTGTGAGTGTGATAGCATGTGTGAGTGTGATAGCGTGTGAGAGAGTGATAGCGAGTGTGAGAGAGTTTGATTGCGTGTGACATTTTGATAGCTAGTGTGAAAGAGTTTGACAGTGTTTGTGAGAGTTTGATAGTGAGTGTGAGAGGATTTGATAGCGAGTGTGAGAGTTTATAGCGAGTATGAGAGAGTTTGATAGCGTGTGAGAGTTTGATAGCGTGTGTGAGAGAGTTTGATCATGAGTGTTTGAGTGTTTGATAGAGAGTGTGAGTTTGATAACGAATGTGAGAGAGTTTGTTAGCGAGTGTGAGGTGATTGATCATGAGTGTGAGAGGGTTTGATAGCGTGTGAGAGAGCTTGATCGTTAGTGTGAGAGAGTTTGATAGTGAGAGTGAGAGGGTTTGATAGCGTCTGTGAGACAGTTTGATAGCGAGTGTGAGAGAGTTTGATAGCGAGTGTGAGAGAGTTTGATAGCAAGTGTGAGAGAATTTGATAGCGTGTGAGTGTGATAGCGTCTGTCAGAGAGTTTGATAGCGAGTGTGAGAGAGTTTGATAGCGTGTGAGTTTTATAGCTAGTGTGAGAGTTTGACAGCATTTGTGAGAGTTTGATAGCGAGTGTGAGAGGATTTGATAGTGAGTGTGAGAGTTTGATAGTGAGTGTGAGAGAGTTTGATAGCGTGTGAGAGTTTGATAGTGAGTGTGAGAGAGTTTGATAGTGTGTGTGAGAGGTAAGTTAGTAAAATATGTTCAGCCTGTAAGAAGTTAAACTCATTGTGTAAGATGTGTTCAGTCTGTAAGAAGTTAAACTCAGTGTGTAAGTCGTATTCAGTCTGTAAGAAGTTAAACACCGTGTGTAAGACGTTTTCAGTCTGTAAGAAGTTAAACTAAGTGTGTAAGATGTGTTCAGTCTGTATGAAGTTAAACACAGTGTGTAAGATGTTTACAGTCTGTAAGAAGTAGAACTTAGTGTTTAAGCCATGTTCAGCCTGTAAGAAGTTAAACTTGGTATGTAAGATGTTTTCAGTGTGTAAGAAGTTAAACTCAGTGTGTAAAATGTGTTCATTCTGTAAGAAGTTAAACGCAGTGTGTAAGACGTGTTCAGTCTGTTTAGAAGTTAAACTTAGTGTGTAAGACGTGTTCAGTCTGTTTAGAAGTTAAACTCAGTGTGTAAGATGTGTTCAGTCCATCTGTAACAAGTTAAACTCATTGTGTAAGATGTGTTCAGTCTGTAAGAAGTTAAACTTAGTGTTTAAGCCATGTTCAGCCTATAATGAGTTAAACTTCCTATGTAAGACGTTTTCAGTCTGTAAGAAGTTAAACTCAGTGTGTAAAATGTGTTCAGTCCATCTGTAAGAAGTTAAACTCAGTGTGTAAGACGTGTTCAGCCTGTAAGAAGTTAAATTCGTTGTATAAGATGTGTTCAGTCAGTCTGTAAGAAGTTATTCTCAATTTGTAAGATGTGTTCAGTCACAATTTAAAAAACACATATACTGTAAAACATTACAGTCAGTAATCTGGATAGTTATAGTCTGTGTACAGGGACAGTAAGTCAGTAACTCACTGTATTCTCTCCAGTTTACAGTGTGGATCCTCCAGTAGATCAGACAGCAGCTTCAATCCAGACTCTCCTGGATGATTATAAGTGAGATCCAGTTCTCTCAGGTGGGAGGGGTTTGATTTCAGAGCTGAAGCCAGAGAAGAACAGCCTTCATCTGTAACCATACAGCCAGACAATCTGCAGAAAGGAAAGAAAAAGAGGGACAGATGGCATTTACATACAGTAAAAGCCAGCTGCAGTACAGAATTGGCCTCTAGTAAGTTCATAACAAACAATTGTTGGAGACAATGAGTGAAGGTTGAAGTAAAATCTTGTTTTTATTTTCAAATTAATCTATTTTACAATGGGTTGCAAACCACAAAGATAGCCCTACTGAAGCCCACTCACTGGATTCCTGACAGCATTAGCCCCACAGTGGCCAGAAAATGAACCTGCAGTGATGAGAAACAGAGAAAACTGACTCCAGCTCTCCACACTGGAAAGCCTTTAAAAGAAAAACCTGCACACCGGTGTGTCTTAGCAGCCAATGAGGTCAAAGCTCCCCCTCTCAATTTCACCTGCAGCACACTCATGGCAAAACAAACTTAACAGCCTGCAGGGTCATCACACCCTCTCCCTCAAAAAAAGCACTGACATAACCCCACATAAAAAAATAAACGTTATATACCACCACCCACTAAGATGTGCAAAAAAAAGAAAATAATTTTACATTTTACAATTTTCATCAATATTAGTCAATATGTCCCATCCAATATGTTCTTGCACTTCCCCAACCCTGGTCGGTTTAAAGACAGCAAAAACAGGACAGAACACCAAGTAACAGGTATAAAGTTTAAGAGAATGGTATCTGTAACAATGTATCCAGTATCACATTGTCAGTACCTTTGACAAATATCAAGAACAAAAGGGTGCAAGAAAAGGCACCAGCTCATCACAAACCTGAGACAAGGAGGAATGGGCGTTACCAGTAAAGGTGGTGACACATCACACTATGCACACCCCCCAGCCAGGTTGTTTCCCAAAATTACTGAAGCCCCATCCACAGGGAGCCCAGGGAAAACCCGACCTCAAGTTTAATGCAGTCTTAAAAATGAGAAACTCTATGCAGTGGAACTAAAAAATAGCTAAATTACAAAAAGAGGTATACAAAAGTGATACAAAAAATGTCAAACAAGTGTGTGAAAGCCCCTCGCTACTTGACACTGATAAGAGACAACTAACTAAGTAGACCCTGATCTTTAAACAGTTACTAGTGGCATGTATTTATGCACTGAAGCCCATTTGTGCAAAAATAATAATAATAAAATAAATAAATAAATAAATAAATAACAGGCCACAGTTCAGGAGTGCCCCTGAGTCAACTGCTTCATGTACGATCATCATTCAAAAATAACAAACTAAAACAAAGAAGGGTTAACATGACAAAATGGACATGCTGCTGTACCTATCAAGAGAGAAGGCTTTCAACACACAAAATATGAACCAAAGTGGCACCAAAACCAAACCAAACTAATCATATGAGCCCAATGCTAACACAAAATATTTTCAATTTAATCTTTTCTCACTAACCCACCCACCCTTCTAAATCAATGCTGGCAAACCCTATCAAGTTTATTAGCCAGGAAAAAGCACAGCCAAAAACAACACAGTCCCCCCATTGTTACAGACCAGCCTCCAGCAAGTTCATAACAAACAGCTAAGAGAGATGATGAGGCTCCAACTCTCCACATTGGAAAGCTTTTTAAAGAGTTTTGCAGAGTTTTACTTTTAAAGACCTGTACACTGGTGTGTCTCAGTAGCCAATTAGGTCCAAGCTCTGCCTCCCAATTCAACCTGCAACACTTTCAGGGCAAAATGAACCAAACAGTCCGGAGGATCGTCACAATATATCAACATTCTAACACAGAACAGGACAAAACAAAAACACAAACTGACTCAACATCTTCACATAACTAATTACAAGACAAAAATCTCATTATAATTCAGAGCTCCAGGAGATATGATTAGCAAGAGATTTTGTGAAGAACCAAGACTACAAAGCAGAAACCATTTTCCTCCTGGAAGCATCACAGAGTTAATATATAGATAAATAGGCATCCAGGAAATTATATAAACACTGTTAAAGTAAAATTTTAATTGGAAGGAAACATTACCTGTGACCTCATCACAAAAATCAATGTCTGAGATCTAAAACAACATCTAGATTAACTAGAGGCATTTTGGAAGCAAGAGCTGAGTTTGCTGTTCAATGATGAAAAATGGAAATCTTTGGCCACTGACATTGGGGTAGTAACTCAAAGTAAAACAATTTGCTAATTACTTCTTTCAAAATGAAATGTGACATTACTTATTACTACTACTGCAACCATTATCCACAACAACTGATGGGAACTTTTTTGCACATGGTGTGGGAATGTGGGGATGTTAATGACTTCTGGATAAAGGTTACTACCATATTATCTGCCCTGGTTGGACAAGAAATTCCCATGGATCCAGCTGTGTTATTGCTAAACGATGACTCCAATTTAAATTTAACAGAGAAACAAAGGAAGATGTGGCTCGCTGGTTTAACATTGGCTAAAAAAAATATTGTACGGAGGGGCTTCACCCACATAATCTAATTGTATGACATTGGCTATTTCAACTGCATGACATAGTTATGTTAGAATTGGCCACAGCTAGGATTAATAAAGTTAAAACATCTACTCTTGAGACATGGAAACAGATTTGTTGTGATATGACAAAAAGATTGGAACAAATGCTATGAGGTACATTCTTTTTCATTTTTTTTTTTTAAATGTCATCCTTTGCACTAAATCTTATTTAGTCAATTGAATAAAATTATGTACAGAAAACAGGGATGGATGGACCAGTGGGATGGGAAGGGATGGACCAGTGGGATGGGAAGGGATGGACCAGTGGGATGGGAAGGGATGGGGTGGGTAAGGGGGTTGTTTTTTTATTTCCTGCAGTTTTGTAATGTTGTGATAAAATCCTGCTTGATTAACAGGAAACAAGTAAAAAAAAATAAATCACAAAAAAATGTTACATATTTGTCACACTAAATGAATTAGGACACTCATATAAAATGTAATATAATACAAGGAGAACTTGAGGAAAAACAAATAAGTTTTCAAAAGATCATTTAAAAAAGTAACTGCCCGTAAATGTAAGTAACTTGTTGTGCCATCTTCTGCAACAGCAACTGTAACCAAACACTCAAGTTATTTGATCCACTCTTTTTTTGCTTCAATTCAGCCAAGGCTTTTGAGCATGAGGTGTCACTACATCTCAATGGGTTTAAGTCAGGACTTTGACTAGGCCACTCGATAACTTTAATTTGGTTTGAGCAATCCGAAGATGGACTTACTCTGCTTGGGATTGTTGTCTTGCTGCATAACCCAATAATATTTGAGCTTCAGATTAATGTCTCGAAATTCTGTTGCGGGATTTTGTAGTAAAGAGCAGAATTCATGGTTCTATCAATTACGGCAAGTTACAGAGGCCCTGAAGCAGCAAAACGTTCCCATACCATCAGACTACCACCGCCATGTTTCACAGTGGTATGATTTTCTTATTGTGGAATGCTGACTTAGCTTTACACCAGATGTAATGGAACTCCCTGGTTTTCCAAAATGTTCCACTTTTGACTCATTAATCCACAGAACACTATTTCAAAAGGCTTTGTGGGTCATCAAGGTGTTTTTTGGCAAATGTGAGACAAGCCTGTATGTTCTTCTGGGTTAGCCATGGTTTTTGCCTTGCATCTCTCCCACTGATATCTTTTTCTCCAGTCTCTTTCTAATGGTGGAGTCATGTACACTGACATTATTTAAGACGAGTGAGGCCTGCAGTTTCTTAAATGTTTGTCTGGATTCTTTTGTGACTTCCTGGATGAGTTGTCATTTGGAGGAATTTTGGTAGGCAGACCACTTTCTACGAAGACTGACCACAGTTCAAAGTTTTCTCCATTTGGAGATAATGGCTTTCACTGTAGTTCAGCAGAGTCCCAGAGCCTTAGAAGTGGCTTTGTAACTCTTTCCAGACTGATTTCTTTTCATTGTGGTGTAGTGTGCTGCTCGTTGAGACATTTTAGCCTACATCACATTTCTGGAGGGGGTCTATTTAAGTGGTGTTTACATTCAGTTGATATTGGAAAACTGTTTTCCCTCACTAAATGAAATCACTTAAAATCAGAGTTTTATACTTAATCATGTTCCCCTTGTTTTATGTTACTTTTTGTATGATTATCTAAAACTGTTTAGTGTGACAAATATTCAAAATTGAGGAAATAAGAAAATACTTTTCCACAGCTCTGTACATATGTAAATGTTTTGCTGACATTATTTTGATAGCATATACATACTAAATCAAATGCTTAAACAGAGCTGAGGTGCGACAATAAAGTAAAATTTCAATAGTGAAACATTGAATGAATGTACTTTAGATATATGTCCATTATCATATTGTAAAAAATAGTGTGTTAACAGATCAATTCTTTATTTCTTAGATCCTGTGAGCTTTTTAACAGAAATGTAATGAAATCTTAGTTTTAGGGTAGCAACGTTAATGTAAGTTAAAACAAACTCATTTTAAAGTGAATTGGGGAGCGTATCACCCAAGAAATTTCCAATAATTTCCTTTTTAGCTTATTTTGCACAAACTTGTTAAGGATTTACTAGCTTTATCAGAGAGTCTAATGGATTCTTTATATGATGGTCATGTGTAATTTGTAAATGAATCTGGGTTATTTTAATGATGTGTTTACTGAAAGAACCATGCATGCACACCCAAATTACAAACCTCATTTTATTAACATAAACACACTGTTGGATTCCTAGTTTACTTGTGGTTTGCTCATTTATTTAGAAAGGCTTCATGAAAGAGGCCCATTTCCTTATTTGGATTAGATCTAATCCATCAATAATTTATTTTTCGATTAAATGTGTTCAATTTCTGATCTTTATTAAGGATATTTTACCTAATTGTACTCCATTTACTCTGAACCGATTTATTTTACCTAATTGTACTCCATTTACTCATAAACCGATTTCTTATTCCTTCCACAACTCAAAACTAAACAGTGAAGATAAGCAGTGAGCCAACTGCTGTCCCTTTGTTTCAGCTGTATTTACTTACAGTTGTATGTCCTTTGGTTTGTGTCCCTCCTGAGGTGAGGACATTGCCACTTTTAACCTTGACCCCTTCACCTCCCCCTTCACCTTCTCCACTAACTTTTGATCCTTCCTCCTTTCAACTTCTTCCCCTCCCTATTTGCTCCCTCTCCTGACCCTCAGTATCTCTACTTAAACTGTGTCAGACTGTGTGTTCACTGGACTAGTGACAGACCAATGATCAAGCTGTGTCTGTGCATGATTCTCTGCAAACATGTGAATAAACCTCGAAATCTGAATATCCAGTCTCCTGACTCTTCCTGCTGAATTTCTAACACTACGTGCTAAAGCTTTTTTTTTTTAACATTGCGCAGGGCTTGTGCTATATAAAACTCCAACCTCTCAATATCATTTTTTTAATCTCCCACTTCATGTGGGAGGTATAGTCCCCATTTCAAATGTTTCAACACCTTGTAACATATTCTGGGACCTCCCCTCCAAGAGATTTCTGAGAAAAATCTTTTACTTTGTAAAAAGAAATTAAATATCAAATAAATTACAATTAAAGTATTAGGAAACTATTTAAACAATGTGGGTTTAAATAGTGTACAAATCATTTCCTTAGAAAATGTACTTCTTTAACTGTCTTAAAAGCAAAGCTATCAGCAGTGCCTTCAAATCTTTTTCCTCTAATTTCAAGATTGTCATTTACACCAAACCACTGAGATATTCCTGCTCCATTTCTAAACTGAAATAGGTTTAAATAAGTTTCAGTGCAAAAACATTTCACCATACAAATACATTGAGTTGTTTCCTGTAGTCTGTAATCACTATTTAGCCTATCAGTGCACATGCTAAATACTAGTCATTACAGTAATGTTTTTGTATGTAATTACGATGAGCAAAACAAGACAACCAACAAAAAAACTGAATCTTAATTTTTAGTCTTCATTTTTACTGGCGGTTAGTCTATTTTATTACAACAGACTCAAAGAAAGATTTCTGAATTGAATGAGAGAGAACATGCCATGACAACTCACTACACGTTCATTACAGGAATAAGGACAGAGAGCCGACCATAGAAAAAATAATGTTAAGTTATTGATTTACCAGATCATTGATTCTTTCTTTAATTTTTTCCATTCAGGACTTAATTCACAGAAAACTCACCTGAGTGTCTCCAGTTTATGAAATGAGCTTTTCAGTCCAGCAGAGAGCAGCTCCACTCCTGAATCCTGCAAGTCATTGTTGCTGAGGTCCAGCTCTTTCAGGGAGGAGTTTGGTGATTGTAAAGCTGATCCCAGATTTTCACAAGCTTTTGCACCAAAATTACAGATGTGTAGTCTGCAAATAGGCATTACAATGTAGTCAAAGAAGGATTTATGAATACAGTAACAAAATAGGCATATCATGTTGTGTTGATAACATAGTACACCAGTTTTGTGTATTTCTATATTATTGTTAGGATTGGAGTGTCAGAAACAACAGAATTTCAAAATCCTAATTAATTCTGTTAGTATTTATGTTTACATTTTATTCTGCCTTATCAGCTTATTTCCATTCAAAAATCAATTCACAGGAAGTTCACCTGAGTGTCTCCAGTTTACAGTGTGAGTCCTTCAGCCCAGCAGAGAGCAGCTCCACTCCTGAATCCTGAAGGTCATTGTTACTCAGGTCTAGCTCTTTCAGAGAAGAGTTTACAGATTGTAGAGCTGTTGATAGATACTCACATGAACTTGTGGTGAGACCACACCTGTCTAGTCTGTAAAAATCAGAATAAATGTAGTGCATGGTGTAATGAGGGGGACTGTAATAGAATTACTTTATTCTCTGCATTCTACTTTGTCTTTCAGAAAGAAGAATACAAGATATTCGTAGCTTGATTATTCATCCATGTGATCCCATTTAAAATGGAAAACACATTCATTGTTTTTTCTCTCTAAGTAGAAGCTACCTGTTTAAGACCATGAAATGTTAACTGCCACAAAAATGCAACCAATATATGATAAACTTTTTTTTCGGCAGCGTACTATACTTTTATTGTATTTTTATATTTCAAGGATGGCTAGAGAAAGAGATTCAGTATAAGTTTAAATTCATGTAAAATGAATATTAAAATTACACATACATTTATTACTGTAAGATTGCAGTTTATTATGGCTTTCCTTTTTATTTAAAAATTCACAGGAAGTTCACCTGAGTGTCTCCAGTTTACAGTGTGAACTCTTTAGTCCAGCAGAGAGCAGCTCCATTCCTGAATCCTGCAGGTCATTGTTACTCAGGTCTAGCTCTTTTAGAGATGAGTTTATGGATTGTAGAGCTGATGATAGATTCTCACAGGACATTTTGGTGAGACCACACCCAGCTAGTCTGAAAAAATCAGAATATAGTATATAGTATAATCAGGGGAACTGTAATAGAACTACCTTGCTCTCCATATTCTACTTTGTCTTTACTTTCAGAAATAAGTGCAAAAGATACTCATTGCTTGATTATTCATTCATGTGATCCCATTTAAAACAAAAAACACAGCTACTGGTTTTTCCCTCTAACTAGAAGCTACCTGTTTAGGACCATAAAAAGTTAACTGCCACAAAAATTCAGCCAATATACATCCATCCATCCATCATCTAAACTGCTTATCCTTCTGGGTCATGATGGGGTGCTGGAGCCTATCCCAGCTGTCATCGGGCGGAAGGCAGGATACACCCTGGACAGGTCGCCAGTCCATCACAGGGCAGACAAACAGACATATACATCCACACACACACTCACACCTAGGGCAATTCAGCATGTCCAATTGGCCTGACTGCATGTTTTTGGACTGTGGGAGGAAACCGGAGTACCCAGAGGAAACCCATGCAGACATGGGGAGAACATGCAAACTCCACACAGAAATGACCCTGGTCACCCGGCCGGGAATCGAACCCAGGCCCTTCTTGCTGTGAGCCAATATACAGCAAGACATAATTAAACTTATAACAGATCTTGCAATTTACCGAAAGAAGCACTTCTGAATAGATTAAGAGAAAACGAATATCATGGTTTTTCAGCAGCACATTATATTTTTATGTGTTTTTATATTTCAAGGATGGCCTATCATTCTGTAGGTCCTTGACAGTGATGTAGGTCTTCAATGTCTTTTTATTACTGGCCTGACATGACATTGAAAATTACAAACAGGAAGTGTTTAGATATCCTTTATAATCTTCTCTTGCTGTGTACGTGTCAATTATCTTTAGCTTCTGATCCTCAGGGTTTAAAGCTTTACAGAATTTAGTATGCTATGGAATTGTCTGCACCTCAGTTGCTTTAAGGCCTAATGAATCAAATGAGCCCTTACAAAAATTACACTAGTGGACTGGCTAAAGTTTTATTTTTCTTCTCAATATTTTGATTTCAGCAAATAAATGATGATTGAAAAATAAAATGTAAGACAGTGTCAAAGCCATTTCAACCCACATGTTGCAGTAAATTCTTTTCACTTAGACATGATCAGATTATGTTCTCATAGACCTAATAATGATATTATTTATTAATCAGAATTTATCATTCTAAATATCAGAATGTATACTGATCAGATATTTGCCTAATTTGAGAGTTTAGTGTTAAACCAACAGTGAAACAGAAAAACTCTAAATAATAAATGATTCCTGTGCAATCAGCTCTTTCTGGAAGGATGTTGCTAATTGTTTCCAACAAATCTCAAGCATATAGGTCTTCTATTCCTAGAATAACAAGAAAAAAGTCTCAAATGGAAATACTAAATAAAAAAAAGATTAGAATGTTTATGCTTCACAGTAAATTCACAATAACAACCTTGGACATTCCATAGTTTGTTGATTTTTGAAACAAAAAAAACCCAGCAAACTATTTAAAAATACATTGCTAATGCAAATACTTTGTATTTGATTAACACTAAACATAGAAAAAAGTAAATAGTAAATATAGAATGTTTAAAAGTTGGATGCTATACCAAGTCAGTACTCAGTACCATCCTTTTTACCAGATTTTTTTCTTTTGTCCAGCTAGGCATCTTTCTGTTTATGTTTTAGGGATTTTTTTCCTACTCTTCCTTACAGGACACTTCTGGTTCTGCAATATAACTGAGGGCCATTCCAAAAGTTTTAGCTTCAGTTTCTTAAAGTAGTTCATATATATATTAGGGGTGGGGGAAATCAATTCTTAGGTGCATCGCAATGGGGATGTGGACAATTTTGAATTGATTCACAAATGTCAAAAATCAATTTAAAAAGTAATTTTGACGGAGGCAGAAAAGGCAGAACTCTCTGCATTAAAAGCTAGGTTAGGTCATAAGAAGTCATAGGAATAAGAAGTCAGCTTGTTATTCACCAGCTTCTTGTTTGTTTTTTTCATTCCACCTTAAATTCTGCCTGAGGCACCAGAATGTAAATGCGGCACAATTTAAGGTGGAACAGGAAAATTCAAAAGAGAAGCTGACTTCATCTTCACAACTTTTTAGTGTTTGACAGTGTGTCTTTACAGATTTAACATACCAGGAAACCAACTGCGGTGCTTATAAATGCAAATGCGAAGTCCATTCATCTCAAATATTGGTGTTAAATCTTTCTCTTTGCCTTTTCGTTAGCTACTAGCTAGGCGAGTCTGCATTGCTAGCTATGTGACATGCAGTCTGCACACCAGGGGAAAAGGGACCTGGATAAGAGCCATACTATATGAAAGTTGTGTCACACTAAACTATTTTGGAAATGACAAACATGAGAAACCATATTACATGTTTCCACTTGTTTTCCTAGCAGTTGTACTTACTGCTAAACAGAGGACCATCAAGCAGATGATGTCAAAGCTTCGACCCAACTCGGAAGCGAATTACAAACTCTGTTGCAGCTTTTATTGCCAAGGATTTGCGTTCATTCTCGGTCGTTGAAAACCAGGGCTTTGAGCTGTGTTGCACACTTTGGAGCTGAGATACAGCGTCCCGTCTCAAAGATATTTTACTGACACAGCGACACCCCCCCCCCACTCTCTACAACAACACCAAAACCGAAAATGTGCTGCATGGACATCCATCGCCACAGAATCTTATGTCACCGTAACTGTGCATTTTATCACAGATGAGTGGCAGTCAGTGTCTCATGTGCTCCAAACAAGAGCAGTGAATGAGAGCCTTCTAGTTCACTTGCCACATCACTTCCATTTGTTTTATTAATAGGAAATATTGGAAGTAAATTCATTATGGATCATTACAAATACTTTGCTTTAAAAGACTTTTTACCTGTAAAAGTCCTCACAGTGAGAAAAAAATTATACACATATATATATATATATATATATATATATATATATATAGGGGCTATTTAACTGCGCATTAATGTTGGCAGATAAATAATATTTATATAAGGTTTGCCACAGAGGTTGTTTACTTCTAGTCACTTTAAATATCAATAAATAAATACAAACCCATTCCAAAAAAGCAGACTCGGTGCCCAAACTCTTTCATTGCCATTTCTGGGAATTTTAATCATGGCTCACTCTCCACCACTTTACCAAAGTTCCACCAGTTTGTTAAATGTGTAACCAGGGAGGACAGAGTGCTGGATCTTCTGTATGCAAATGTTAAGGATGCTTACGGATACGAGCCTGTGGTCTTAAAACAACCAGTGACAAAGTGGTCAATCAGAAGGTGGTCACCAGAGGCTGAGGAAGCAGGTCTGCTTTGAGACCGCAGACTGGGGAGTCTTGTGTGAATCAGCTAGTGGAGACATCAACAGGATGACAGATTGCATCACTGATTATATCAATTTCTGCATGGACACTATTGTTCCTGCCAGGAAGGTGCGTTGTTTTCCTAACAACAAACCATGGATCACCAAGGACATGAAGGAGTTGTTAAACAAGAAGAAGCAGGCTTTGAGTTTGAGGGATAAGGAGCTACTAAGGAGTGTACAGAGAGAGCTGAAGGGGAGACTGAGTAAGTGCAGGGAGGCCTATAAAAGGAAGCCGGAGGGAAGACTTCTGCAAAACAATGCAAAAGAAGTGTGGGCTGGTATGAAGATCACTGGCTTCAAGACAAAGCAACAAACTGTGGGGGGGCAGTCTGGACACAGCAAACGAGCTGAACGTATTCTTTAACATGTTCAGCACAACACCATCCCCCTCCATCAGCAGGCCCACTCTCCCTCCACCTACGCTTCTCTCACACCCCTATCACACCCTCCCACTTCGCAGCCATTGTCTGAAGATTTGCACCGCCCTACTTGAGGTGACAATCTGCCAGGTGAAGAGACAGCTAGAGAAGCTGAAAGTCAGCAAGGCTGCTGGACCGGATGGGATCAGCCTGAGAGTCCTGAAGGTTTGTTCTTCTCAGCTATGTGGGATTCTTCAGCATCTCTTCAACCAGAGCCTTAAACAAGGGAGTGTGCCAGTGCTGTGGAAAACATCCTGCATGGTTTCTATTCCAAAGAAGTCAACAATCTCTTCTTTCAATGACTACAGACCAGAGGCCCTTACATCCCATGTCACGAAAGCCCTAGAGAAACTAGTGTTGTCACATCTGAGACCTCAGGTCAGCTCTTTCCTGGACCCCCTGCAGTTTGCTTATCAACAGCAGGTTTGCGTGGATGATGCTGTTATTTATCTACTGCAGAAGCCACATTCCCATTTGGACCAGAACAACACCATAGTGAGAATCACTTTCTTTGACTTCTCAAGTGGATTTAATACCATCCAACCTCTCATGCTGGGGGAGAAGATGGAGAAAATGCAGGTGGACAAGTACATGACTGCATGGGTCTTGGACTACCTGTCTGGAAGACCCCCATATGTGTGGTTGAGAACCTGTCTGTCAGGCCATCTGGTCAGCAGCATTGGAGCACCTCAGGGAACTGTGCTCTCCCCTTGCCTCTTCACCCTGTACACGACGGACTTCCAATACAGGTCGGACCACTGCCACCTTCAGAAATTTTCTGATGATTCTGTGGTGGTCGGGTGCATTAGGGATGGGCAGGAAGGAGAGTATGGGAACCTTGTGGAAAGCTTTGTTGGGTGGTGTACAAGGAACCACCTGATCCTCAATGTGAACAAGACCAAGAACATGGTGGTGGACATCAGGAGGAAGAGGACCACAATCAGTCCCGTTACCATCATGCGTCAGAACGTTGAGCTGGTAGACACCTACAAATATCTGGGTGTCCTGCTTGACAACAAACTGGACCAACACAGCTGGGCCAACACAGAGGCTGTGTACAGGAAGGGGATGAGCAGACTGTACTTTCTGAGAAGGCTCAGGTCCTTTAATGTGTGCACCAAGATGCTGGCGATCTTCTACCAGTCTGTTGTTGCGGGTGCTGCCTTCTTTGTAGCAGTCTACTGGGGAGGCAGAATCAGAGGAGGAGATGCAAAAAAGCTCAAAAAACTGATCAGGAAGGCTGGCTCTGTCTTGGGCTGCTCACTGGATGGTTTTGAGGTGGTGGTTGAAAGGAGGTCATTCAATAAACTCACTGCTATCCTGAACAACATATCACACCCCCTCCATGACCGACTGGTCAGACAGCAGAGCACCTTCAGCAACAGATTCATTCAGCTCCGCTGTAGTGAGGAATAGTACAGGAGTTGTTTGTACCAACAGTGATCGCACTGTATAGAACCTTGTCACTGTGCCGGGACATTACTGTGTACTGAACTACTCATATTGCAGTGCCACTTTGATTATACATTTAGTCATATTTCATATTGCCCTGCTACTTTGTTTATTTGTCCACAAATATTGCACTGTCACTTTGTTTATGCATCCATAAATGTCATATTGCACAACTGTTGATATTTATTGCTACAGTCCATAGTCACTAGTTCATTCACTGGAGGGACAGGCACCACTGAATTGTCAACTGTATAGTATTTATGCAATTACTTTGTATTTTTGTACTGCACATTACTTTTATTGTTTTGGTATGTTTTACTTTAGTATTTATCTCTACTTTCTATTCAAGCATCTGTAAATAGTGTACAAGAAGACATTGCTCCTGTTCATTTTGCTCTTGTTTTAGACTTCATTGTGCTTTTTTTGCTGCAATAAAAGAATTTCCCTCTGGGATTAATAAAGTGATCTATCTGTCTATCTGTCTGTCTATCTGTCTGTCTGTCTGACTATCTATCTATCGAGAGAGCATTTTCCACTCTTTCAGGGACCAGATCAGCGACCAAAGCCTTTATAGAGGATCGTAAATAGATAAACAGAAGCTGTTCACCAGGAAGAAAACCTCTGCTTTGTCTGTTTGGAAGTAAGGAAGTCAGGGTGTCTGTTCACCAGTTAGATCAGGGGTGTTCAATCTTATCCAAAAAGGGCAGCTGTAGCTGCAGGTTTTCATTGGAAACAAGCAGGAGCTTAATTGAAAGATTAAGAATTTATCTCTTTTAAAGACTTGGGTTTATTTCAAACATAAATACCTTTGATGTAAACATAAATCATTTAGTCATTCTCCCCCAGAGCACAGCAGTCTCAGATCATTAACTAATCTCATATGAAATTCGCTTTAGTGGTAATGTACGTTCATCACCATGCTATTGTGTTAAGCAGATTATAACTTCCTCCACACCTGGTAGCTTTATCAGAAACCTCCCACAATTATCAGCTTCTATCAGCTTCTATCAGCTGTCCATCTAATCCTACCGAATTAGATACTATGACCAAGTGCTTAGAGGATACTTTTTGATCTACTCTAGATAATGTGGCTCCATTTAAAAATTAAAATAATAAAGCAGAAAAAGCTGCACCGTGGTATAATGATCATACTCAAGCTTCAAAACAGACTGTCATACAACTAGAGTGAAAATGGCGTCTGACTAAACTAGAAGTATTCCAGTCCGCCTGGAGGGATTATAGCCTTATAGACTATAGAAGAGCACTTACTGCAGCACGCTCAACCTATCTCTCCTCTCTCACAGAAAACAATAAGAATAATCCTAGATTATTATTTAGCACAATTTCTAAATTGACTGAGAAACAAACAGCTACTGAACCCCAGATGCCATCAGCCTACAGCAGCAATGATTTTATGAATTTCTTCAATAACATAATTGAAAAAAGTCGGGCAAAAAAACACAAAGTTAAACTCTACAAACCTGCTGCCTTACAAAGCCAACCCAGATTTCAAGAATATTATAACTACTGCAGAAAGACTGAAATCCTTTACCTTCAACAAACTGAGCTAGTTAAAATTATTTCCTCCTCAAAATCTTCTACTTGCATATTAAATCCAATTCCTACAAGTTCACTCAAAGGGTAGATTAAAGTTTAGCATTTATTTTAGGAACTGAAGTCTACATCGTCCAGAAGTGGGACTGACAACCATCACCAAGGATCACACTGCCTGCTGGTAGAGAGTTCTGTGTGAAGGACCCTGCACTGTTGCAGGAAAAGCCTATAAAAACATAGAAAACTTTGCTTGATAATCACATACAGCCTGCAGCTTCACAGGTTCTCCAGGAGCTTTAATTCAAACATGGCTGCATCTATAGCACAAACTACACTTCAGAAAGCTGCATGATTCCCCAGCCTCACAAAACCTTTTAAATGATTTGTAATTTAAATTCAATTTAAATCGCTATATAAACCGCCAGATCAGGATCCATGGTGGTTAAACGCTGAGGTGATTCTGGCGGCTGAGGTAAGTAAACATTGATCGAGTGCAGTGGGCGGGAACAAGCGGCGACATCATCACTGTCTAACTAGAGCATCTCATTTATCTGACTTATAAGGTTCAGTGATGGTTAGAATGCTGCCTATTTAAACAGCTGCCTATGTAGACAGCAACTACTAAGAGAGCTCACTGGGTTTTGGGACACACCCTTAATGTTTTATCATATCAACTTCATTGTCTTTTATAAATATAAGCTCATTCTGAAACTGATACCTGCAACACGTTCCAAAAAAAGTGTGACAGGGACAAATTAACACTATGAACATTGCTGAATGTTCTGAAAATATTTAAAAAGAGGAGATGTAATCATACTCGGTATAAAAGGAGCATTCAGGACAGGCCTAGTAATAAGCAAGGAAGGGTCAAGGTTCACCACGCTGCCAAAAATGCATCAGGAAATTGTATTAAAACAGCATGACTACGTAATCAGAAAGTGAGGGTTCTAGATTGGCCTGCCATCTCTTACTGAAAACATGTGACACATTATGAAGAGCAAAATACAACAATAAACGCCCCACATGACTGCACAGCTGAAGACTGGTATAACGGAAGAATGGAAAAAATCCACTTTCAAAACTGATCAGTTTGTGTCTTCAGTCCACATACAATTATTTTATGCAGGTAAAAGGAAAGGTGATGTAGTAAAGTGATAAACCTACTTGTGTCCCACCTTTTTGGAACATTTTTCAAGCATTGCGTTTGGAATAAGTGTATACACAAGGTAAGATAATGTTTTTGGGCTGTTTTTCAACTTAACACTCAAACAGAATTCACTCATCACTGTTTTCTGTGTTAATGGCATTTCACACTCTGTCACAACTTTTTATGGAACTGGGTTTGTAATTTGGCCAGGGGTGCCTAAACTTTTGTATAGAACTGTATCTGCACAGACAGTTACACAACAGTTACACAACAGTTTAAAATAATCCAAATCACTGCTGAAATGAGACGTATAAGACTGTCACTTATGGTGCATGATTTCTCTGACTTCTGTCACAATATTGGATTTTTAAATTTTGATACAACAGTTTAAAAAGTTCTGATATTTGAGACTTTTTTCAAAACAATAATATCGAAACAAAAACAATTATTTTCATAACACTAACTCTTCACACCAAATGTATTTTTAAACGATAACTACTAAAAGCTTGCATACAGATATCAAGGCTTTCAGTGACCAGATTACAGTTCAGGTTATTTTAGCCTTACAGTAAGGATGTTAAGTCTTGTCTATAAAGGGCCAGTGTAGCTGTAGGTTTTCAGTCCAACTAAGCAGGATCACCCCTGAACTCAAGCCCAATGTGAGAACTGTCCAATAGGAACGTCCCATATCTCTCCTTTGATTGGACTGGCTTACTGTAAGTTATCTGGCTAGCTGAGAAATTCTGCTTTGTAAAACACCCCCTTGATCAGATGTCTGAAGACTAAAACAAGTAGAACAAAGGAGGACATCAGTTTGAGCTCCTGCTTGGTGGAAATGAAAAACCTGCAGCCACAGAGTCCCTCTGTGGATAAGAGTGGACAGTAATGAGCATCAGAAAAAGCAGTTTGACCAACAACAGGACCATATGTAGCAGAACTGACACTGACTGGAATGATTCACTACATTTTTACTAATGTGCATAAAATTAATACCACATAACATATGTTTAGTTTTTGCTGTACTTAATTCACCACTTTATCAATGACCTGTAAGAGACTTTTATTTTGAAAGAGTGGTTGTGTAGGCTGGGCGATTGGAGTCTAAAATAACAAAGCAGCATCAGTCCATCCTTTTTTCTTTTCCACACTGATGTATGAGGTAGATCTGCAGGGTGATTACTATAATTCACAGGTTCAGTGTTAGTTTTCACTGCTATGCTGACAACACTTAGCTCTGCATATCTGCCAAACCAAATGAGGCTCTGAATCTAAATAATCTTGAAGAATGTGTTAAAATATCAAAAGCAATTTCCTTCTTCTTAATCCTAACAAAACTGAGGTCCTACTAGTTGGACCCAAAGCAGAGAGACCTCAACTCTCCAAATCTGAACTAAATTTAGACGCCATACAGTTCTAAGCACTGCTGTAAAAAATCTAGGCGTCGTCTTTGATTCCAGTCTCTCTTTTGATACACGTTTGCAACATTGTTAGAACCACATTCTTTCACTTGCGTAACATCACTGAACTACGCAATATTCTACCCCTAAACGATGCGGAAAAGCTGGAGCCTTTATAACCTCCAGGCTGGAGAACTGGAACACCATTTTAGCTGGATACTCCAACACTTTACTAAATAAGCTCCAACTGGTCCAGAATGCAGCTGCTAGAGTCCTTACAAGGACCAAAAGTTTGACCATATATCCCCAATCCTGTGGTCTTTACACTGGCTACCTGTTAAATGTCCTGTAGAGTAGAAGATTCTTCTCTTAATGTATAAATCATTAAATGGCCCCACAGAATTAATTATTCTCCAGGATTTACAAGCACTAAATCTTATGAAAATATACAATATATACCGTCTGTCCTGCTAATCAGTCCCTCTCTCTCTCTCTCTGTCTCTCTCTCTCTCTCTGAAATGAATCTCTCTCTCTCTCTCTCTCTCTCTGAAATCAATGAATCTCTCTCTCTTTCTCTCTGAAATCAATCTCTCTCTCTTTTGCTCTCTCTTTGAAATCAATCTCTCTCAATCTCTCTCTCTCTCTGAAATCAATCTCTCTCTCTTTTGCTCTCTCTTTGAAATCAATCTCTCTCTCTTTCTCTCTCTCTCTCTGAAATCAATCTCTCTCTCTGTGTGTGTGTGTGTGTGTGTGTGAAATCAATCTCTCTCTTTGAAATCAATCTCTCTCTCTCTGTGTGTGTGAAATCAATCTCTCTCTCTGAAATCAATCTCTCTCTCTATCTCCTCTCTCTCTCTCTCTCTCTCTCTCTCTCTCTCTCTCTCTCTCTCTCTCTCTCTCTCTCTCTCTCTGCGCACGCGCGGCGTTTCCGTGGCGGCAGGCAGAGCTTTTCTGGCTTCTAGCCAACTTTTCTAACTTTTCCCTTTTACTTTTCTTTGCTTTTTCTTTCAAGGATTGAAGATAAGTTAGTGTAGTAGGGCATAGTGTCGTCTTTGACTGGTGAGAGAAAGTTTGGAGCGAGTCGGCCGCCATGGCCTCGGAGGCCGGCGTGCAAACGCTCTCCCTCCGGCATGGCGTCAGGTGTGTACCGGAGAGCGGCATGACGGTGGAGGACGTGCTATTAGCGGTGGGAGAGTAGGTAGGGTGTGAGAACATTTACTCAGCCTCCCGTATGAATAAAGCAGTGGTGGTGTTCTTGGTGACAGAGAGCTGTGTGAGCAGGCTGATCGAGTCAGGGATATGGGTGAAGGGAAACATGGTACAGGTCAGCCCGCTAAGCGCACCTGTGACCCGTGTCATCGTCTCCAATGTTCCTCCGTTCATTAAAAACGAGGCAATACTGAAAGAGTTAGCCCGGTTTGGCAAATTCGCTTGCGACATGAAAATGATACCTCTGGGGTGCAAAAACTCTGCGGTCAAACATGTTCTGTCATTCCGCAGGCAGATTTTCATGTTTCTAAACAACCGCGATCAGTCATTAGACACCAGTTTCAGATGTAAACACGGAGACGGCTCGTATATCGTGTTTGCGAGCACGGAGAGACTCCGCTGCTTTGAGCGCGGAGATATCGGCCATAAACAGTTCGGCTGCCCGCACAGAGCAGCGCGGCAGGAGCGCTTAGACACTGACCAGGCCAACACATATGAGGGGCAGCTGGGGGGGAGTAGTAGGGGGGAAGTTGCCGCGACCTCGGGGGGAGTCGATGGTGGGCCTGCATCTATGAGCGCTGCCGCTGAGGAGGAGGCCACAGTCGGTGCTCAGGCTGCAGGACTCACAAGCGGGAGCCCCGGGGGTGATGCCAATGCTGCCGTTAGTGACGGCAAAGAAGTGCCCAAGGAGCCTGCTCCCAGTGATGCTGCTAAAGCCAGCACCAGCAGTTTTAAAAAAGCCAAAGCCAAGACAGACAGACCAGTGAGGGAGGATGATGAGCCAGTCATAGAACATCATAGGATCACAGACAGCAGTGTTCATGGAGAGCATGTAGGTGAGTTGGAGGGGGGTGACTCTGATTCTGAGGTTGAGAGTTTGCTGTCAGACTGTTCAGAGATGTCTGAGATACCGGCCAGCTGGTCTAGCCAGCCAGAACCGCCAACGCAGGCCAATGAGCCTGGTGTGCCTGCTGGATTGCCTGGGCAGGCCAGTGATGTGTACTCCATAGCATATATAAACAACTTTTTACGAGCAACCAAAGGTAAACGAAATGTATCTCTGAACAGCTTCTTTCCAGACTCCCAAAAGTTCCTCAGATCAGTGCAGTACGCTGCTAAAAACGAGACTAGTAAAGTGCTGTCGCCTAAGAGCAGGTTCAGACTGAAGAAGTGGATCACAGTAGTGCGCAAAAGCTTGAACTAGCCAGCTATGACAGACAGGTCTTCTCTTGCACATCTTTGGGTGAACTGCTTTTGGTGTTTCCTGCTGTTGGGTTCCTCTGTTCTCCTCATGGATACCTTACATGTGGGATCTTTAAATATAAATGGTGCTAGAGATGTTTATAAGCGTGAAATGCTTAAGCAGCAAATGCAGCATAAAAAGCTGGATATGCTGCTTTTGCAAGAAACTCACAGTGATGAGGACGATGAAGTCCAGTGGAAAATGTGGTGGGAGCGGTCTTTGTTTTTAAGTCATGGATCTAATGTAAGTGCAGGAGTGGCTGTCTTATTTTCACCTGGGCTGTCTTTATGTTTAATATCAAGCAAAGTCTGTAAAGGTCGCATGTTAATAACACACTGTAAAATTCATCAGCAGGAGTACATCTTTGTAAATGTTTATGCATCAAATGTAGGCAGAGATAGAGGACTATTCTTCAGCACACTTAAGCATGAACTAGCTTTGTGTAACAAGGAAGCCATCTTTGTTTTGGGAGGTGACTGGAATTGTACTTTGGATTGTACAGTGGACAGAACTGGGGAAGAGCCACACTTGTTATCTGCAACTGTTTTAAAGAGCATAGTTAAAGATTTTAACTTGGTTTACTGTTGGAGACTTGTACACCCCACTGCCAAACAGTTCACCTGGGTGAAAACGGTGGAGGGTAGAACAAGCGCAGCACGCTCGGATCGTTTTTATCTTTCAAATTCTTACTGTAACAGACTTGTTGGTGCTTATATTGTTCCTGTTGGGTTTTCTGACCACAGTGCGGTTGTAGTATACCTGGCTCTTCCACCAAGTCACAGAAAAACAGCATACTGGAAATTTAATGTGAGGCTGTTACAAGATGCTGCCTTTTGCTCTAGTTTTCGTGCCTTCTGGGCAAGGTGGTCAGGAAGAAAAGATGATTTTGACTCCTTGCGGCAGTGGTGGGATGTTGGTAAGGCCCAAATCAGACTTTTTTGTCAGCAGTACACCTCTTATGCCACAGAAGAAAAACAACGCCTACTAGCAGCTCTTGAACGTGATATAGCACGGCTAGAGCAACAAATTGGGGGTCAAGATAGTGAAGGCGTACAGGCAGAGTTGGAGGAATTGCGCCGGGATATGGGTGCCTTCCTTCTAGACAGAGCAAAAGGTGCGCTTGTGAGAGCCAGGTTCCAGTTGCTAAGAGAGATGGATGCTTTTCAGATGTCATTAGGCCGTGCCCCAGGACTAGACGGTCTGCCAGTAGAATTTTATGAGACATTTTGGGACCATATTGGTCAGGATTTACTTTTAGTGTTGAACGAGTGTATAAAACATGGTGAATTGCCACTTAGCTGCAGGAGAGCAGTGCTAACTCTCCTACCCAAAAAAGGGGACTTGTGTGACTTGAAAAATTGGCGTCCCTTGGCACTGCTATGCACTGATTATAAAATTCTCTCAAAAACTTTGGCCAATAGGCTGAAAGGTGTGCTGGACACTATCATACACAGAGACCAAGCCTATTGCATTCCTGGTCGCTCAATACTGGACAATATTTTTTTAATAAAAGACATGATGGCATTGTCAAACAGCCTGCCAGTTGACTTTGGCCTGATCTCTTTGGACCAGGAAAAAGCCTTTGATCGTGTTGACCACGCTTATCTTTTTAATACTTTATTGAGGTTTGGTTTTGGAGAGAATTTTATTAATTATGTCAAACTGCTGTACACAGATGCCTCGTGCCTAGTGAAAGTTGGAGGAGGACTGGCCAGACCAATCACACTGGGGAGAGGGGTTCGACAAGGATGTGCAATGTCGGGCCAACTCTTTTCCCTTGCCATTGAGCCTTTGCTGGCCTTAATACGGAAAAAAGTGAAGGGGGTAGGCATGCAGGGGATAACAAACATCTCTGTATCAGCCTATGCAGATGACGTCTCTGTGTTTGTGAGCAACAGAGTGGATGTTCAAGAGCTGGAGGACTGTCTACACACATACAGTGCCGCCTCGTCAGCCAAGGTGAACTGGGGTAAAAGTGGAGCCCTGCTTTGTGGACCCTGGAGTAGCACAGAGCCCCCACAGCTGCCAGGGCGATTTGCAGTGGAGCAAAACAGGCCTCAAAGTGCTCGGAATTCATCTAGGCTCTGCAGAAGTGGTGAGGAAAAACTGGGACTGTGCCTTGTCGCAAATATCGGAGAGGCTAGCGAGATGGAAGTGGCTGCTGTCACAGGTGTCTTACAGAGGACGGGTGCTAATAATCAACAACTTGGCGGCATCCACCCTGTGGCACAGACTGGCCGTGCTCAACGCACCTGCTGGCCTGTTAGCTGAGATCCAGAGGAGGCTGGTGGCCTTTTTCTGGTCTGGTCAGCACTGGCTAAAGGCAGCAGTTCTGTACTTGCCTACCCATGAGGGAGGGCAAGGCCTCATCGATCTGGAAAGCAGAATGGCAGCCTTTAGGCTCAAGGCTGCACAGCGGCTGCTCTACCACTCGGACCTGTGCTGGAAGGAAACTGCACACACACTGCTCAGGAAAGCTGGACGCATGGGACTTGACCGTCACCTCTTCCTCCTCAATGCTGACGAGCTGGATCTCTCAGGCTTGGAGGACTTCTACGCAGCAGTACTGAAAGCATGGAAGTTGCTGCAGGCTACGCGTGAGGAGGGCATAGAACCGACGGCATGGGTATGGGAAGAGCCGATTTTCCACAACCAGCTGATTCCTCTTCGCTCTGTACGCTCCACCACACTGATGAGGAGTTTCCTGAATGCCGGCATCTGTAAAATAGGCCATTTGCGTAACTCAGATGGCACAGATTGGAAAACAGCACAGCTTTTGGCTCAGCAAACGGGTATCAACACACACAGACTGCTTGGACAGTTCTTGAGTGAAGTGCGGCAAGCTCTGTCCCAGCAGGTGCAGGAGCTCCTAGACCTGCCACAAAGGGATGCTGCTCCAGATTTCCCCTCACTGAGAGTGACCGCTGCCGATGGAGGTTGGCAGGAGAACAGGGGCACCTTGCTGACCTTCTCCTCTCCGAGTCTATGGACATTCAAGGACGCAGATGGAAAGGCACTGTACACAGTGTGTGTGAAGGTGAGGAACCTGAGGGCCTTGGCAGAGGTAAAAGAACACTGTTGGCAAGGTCTGCTAAGAGGTCAGAGCATGGCTGGATTCAGATGGAGGGTGCTGTATAAACTCCCGGTCCCCAAGAGGTCGGGAGACCTGCAGTGGCGAATAATACATGGGGCAATAGCCCCAAACCAGCACACCGCACACTTTGTTCAGGGAGTGGATAGGAACTGTCCCTTCTGCTCCAAACCTGAGTCTGTGGATCATCTGTTTGTACACTGCTCACGGCTGAACGTCTTGTTTGGTTCTTTACACAGACGGTTCTTTCATACTGTGTATGAATCTTGACACGACTTTCACTTACGGCCTGCTCATATTGGGCCCAAAATACACTCGTTCACAGCAGACCAAATGCTGCCTTTTAAACTTTGTGTTCGGTCAAGCCAAACTGGCCATATGGCTCACCAGGAGGAATAAACTGAGAGGACAAGGGCTTACAGACCCTGACGTGATGCTAAAGAGTTTTATCAGAGCACGCGTGAAAGTGGACTTCGCTTACTACAAGGCGATGAATGATTTGTTGACGTTTCAGGAAACATGGTGTGTTGATGAAGCACTGTGTTGTGTAGAGAATGGGGAACTCACAATGTGTACGTGATGCGTTGTCTTGTGTGAAGTGTAACGGGTGGGGGTACAGGCGGCAGGGCGGATGAGTGGGGCTGAGTGGGATTTGTCTGATTGTGAGGTGTAATCTTGCACACTGTTGACATTAAAAGCAAAGTAAAAGTCTCTCTCTCTCTCTCTCTCTCTCTCTATTTGAGCCCCTGAGTTTGCCTGAGTCGCCAAATGGGAGCAACCAGAGCTGCTAGACTCACCACCAGAGTTTCAACCAGCATGGAGCTTCACGCTATACAATGCTGTGCAAACCTCACCCTCATGAACTGACCCTCTTGATGCTGCTGCTGCTGCTGCATGAACTCAATCTATCTAATTAACCATTGCTCAACCTGTTTTTCCCCATTTTATATTCTAATATTTTACACTAATGCTGTTTGCTATACGGTGTCGACCAGAGGAGGATGGGTTCCCCTTTTGAGTCTTCGTTCCTCTCACGGTTTCTTCCTCTTGGTCTTAGGGAGTTTTTGCTTTCCACTGTTGCCATTGGCGACGCTCATGGGGGCTTGGACCCGGATTTTTCTGTAAAGCTGCTTTGTGACAACACCTGCTGTAAAAAGCTCTATATAAATAAACTTTGACTTGACTTTGACTGGTCTAGTGCCGTCTGTCCATTTCTCTGTGAAAACTGCTGTACAGAATAAACCACTGCAGATTCCATTGTGGTTCTGTCTTGAACAATGGAGCATCAATCTCAATGGAGCAAGTTTATTTAGAAGGGAGGGGTTACTGATGCTCACTGTCCACTTTATTAGAAACATGTACTCTACAACTGATAATATTTGTTGCTTGTGTTTCTGTTTAGTCTTCATAAAATCTGTTCAATGAGTTTTTCACAAAAAATCATTTCTCAGCCAAATAACTTCTACCCAAAATGACCACTGTTCAATAAAATTGACAGAATTTTATTATGGAAATAAGATGCAAATAAAAGAATGAACACAAGTTTAAAAAACAATATGTTATGCAGTCATATAATTATATAACTTGTATTCTTTATTTCAGCAGTAAAAAATAACTGAGACTGTTGTGTTCATAAAAAGTTTCATTATCTGGTTTAGCAGCACACTCAGCATGACTCCACCTCAAAAACAACAACGGTATAAAAAATAGAGTCTTACTTAGCGTGACCCCTCCCCTAACACTATAGCACTATAAAACTAAAGCCATACTTAGCGTGAGCCCTCACCTAACACTAGAACGCTATAAAACTATATCAATACTTAGCGTGACCCCTTCCCTAACACTATAACGCTATAAAACCTAGAGTAACACTTAGCGAGACCCAACCCCTAACACTATAATGCTATAAAAACTAGAGCCACACAGCGTGACCCCTCCCCTAACACTATAACGGTATAAGACTAGAGCCACACTGAGCGTGACCCCTCCCCTAACACTATAACGGTATAAGACTAGAGCCATACTTAGTGAGACCCCTTCCCTAACACTATAATGGTATAAGACTAGATACACACTTAGCGTGACCCCACCACTAACACTATAACAGAATAAAACTAGAGCCATACTTAGCGGGAACCCTCCCCCAACACTATAACGGTATAACACTAGAGCCACACTTAGCGTGACCCCTCTGCTAACACTATAACGCTAAAAAAACTAGAGTCTTGCTTAGCGAGACCCTTCCCCTAACACTATAACGGTATTGGACCAGATACACACTTAGTGTGACCCCTCCCCTAACAGTATGATGTTATAAAACTAGAGCCGTAATTAGCATAACCCCTCCCCTAACACTATAACAGTATAAGACTAGAGCCACACTTAGGGAGACCCCTCCCATAAAACTATAACGCTATAAAAACTAGAGCCATACTTAGCGTGACCCCTCCCCTAACACTGTAACAGTATAAACACTAGAGCCACACTTAGCGTGACCCCTCCCCTAACATTATAAAACTAGAGCCACACAGTGTGACCCCTCCCCTAACACTATAACTGTATAAGATTAGAGCAATACTTAGTGTGACCCCTCCCTTAACACTATAACGGTATAAGAATAGAGCCACACTTAGCGTGACCCCTCCCCTAAAACTATAACGCTATAAAAAATAGAGCCATACTTAGCGTGACCCCTCCCCTAACACTATAACAGTATAAACACTAGAGCCACACTTAGCGTGACCCCTCCCCTAACACTATAACACTATAAAACTAGAGCCATACTTAGCGTGACCCCTACCCCAACAATATAACGGTATAGGACGAGATATACACTTAGCGTGACCCATCCCCTAACAGTATGACGCTATAAAACTAGAGCCATAATTAGCATGACCCCTCCCCTCACACTATAACAGTATAAGACTAGAGCCACACTTAGCGTGACCCCTCCCGTAAAACTATAACGCTATAAAAAATAGAGCCATACTTAGCGTGACCCCTCCCCTAACACTATAACAGTATAAACACTAGAGCCATACTTAGCATGACCCCTCCCGTGACACTATAAAACTAGAGCCACACAGCGTAAACCCTCCCCTAACACTATAACGCTAT
This sequence comes from Colossoma macropomum, assembly GCF_904425465.1. Classification (NCBI taxonomy): domain Eukaryota; kingdom Metazoa; phylum Chordata; class Actinopteri; order Characiformes; family Serrasalmidae; genus Colossoma; species Colossoma macropomum. The sequence continues at coordinate 28,205 of NW_023495153.1, read as the reverse complement.
AAACACTAAAGCTACACTTAGCGTGACCCCTCCCCTAACACTAAAACACTATAAAAACTAGAGTCTTAATAAGCGAGACCCCTCCACTACCATTATATGATTGTATAAGACTAGAGCCACACTTAGCGTGACCCCTCCTCTACCATTATAACAGTATAACCCTAGAGCCATACTTACTGTGACACCTCCCCTAACACTATAACGCTACAAAAACTAGAGCCATGCTTAGCGTGACCCCTCCCCTAACACTATTTTGCTATAAAAATTAGAGCCACACTTAGCATGACCCCTCCCCTAACAGTATTACAGTATAAACAAGAGAGCCACATTTAGCGTGACCCTTCCCCTAACATTATAAAATTAGAGCCACACAGTGCCACCCCTCCCCTAACACTATAAAGGTATAAGACTAGAGCCACACTTAGCGTGATCCCTCCCCTAACACAAAAATGGTATAAAACTAGTGCCATACTTAGCGTGACCCCTCCCCTAACACTATAATGGTATAAGACTGGAGCCACATTTAGCGAGACCACTCCCGTAACACTACAACACTATAAAAACTAGGGCCATACTTAGCGAGAACCCTCCCCTAACACTATAATTGTATAAGACTACAGCCACATTTAGCGAGACCCCTCCCCTAACACTATAATGGTATAAGACGAGAGCCACATTTAGCGAGACCCCTCCCCTACCATTATAACAGTATAACCCTAGAGCCATACTTACCGTGACCCCTCCGCTAACACTATAACGCTATAAAAACTAGAGTCTTATTTAGCGTGACCCCTCCCCTGACACTATAATGCTTTAAAACTAGAGCCATACTTAGTGTGACCCCTCCCCTAACACTATAATGCTAGAAAAACTAGAACCAAACTTAGCATGACCCCTCCCCTAACAGTATAACGGTATAAGACTAGAGCCACACTTAGCGTGACCCCTGCCCTAACACTATAACGGCATAAGACGAGAGCCATACTTAGCGTGACCCCTCCCCTGACACTATAATACTTTAAAACTAGAGCCATACTTAGCGTGACCCCTCCCCTAACACTATAATGCCATAAAATCTAGAGCCAAACTTAGCATGACCCCTCCGCTAACACTATAACGGTATAAGACTAGAGGCACACTTAGCGTGACCCCTCCCCTAACACTATAACGGCATAAGACTAGAGCCATACTTAGCATGACCCCTCCCCTAATACTATAACGGTATAACACTACAGCCACACTTAGCGTGACCCCTCTGCTAACACTATAACGCTAAAAAAACTAGAGTCTTGCTTAGCGAGACCCATCCCCTAACACTATAAAGGTATGGGACTAGAGCCACACTTAGCGTGACCCTTCCCCTAACACTATAACGGCATAAGACTAGAGCCAGACTTAGCAAGACCCCTCCCCTAACAGTATGACGCTATAAAACTAGAGCCATAATTAGCATAACCCCTCCCCTAACACTATAACGTTATAGGACTAGAGCCATACTTAGCGTGAACCCTCCCCTAAAACTATGACGCTATAAACACTAGAGCTATACTTAGCATGACCCCTCCCCTGACACTATAAAACTAGAGTCACACAGCGTGACCCCTCCCCCAACACTATAACTGTATAAGACGAGAGCCACACAGCATGACCCGTCCCCTAACCCTAAAATGGTATAAGACTAGAGCAACACTTAGCGTGACCCCTCCCACAAAACTATAACGCTATAAAAAATAGAGCCATACTTAGCGTGACCCCTCCCCTAACACTATAACAGTATAAACACTAGAGCTATGCTTAGCGTGACCCCTCTCCTAACACTATAATGGTATAAGACTAGAGCCACACTTAGCGAGACCACTCCCCTAACACTATAACACTATAAAAACTAGGGTCTTACTTAGCGAGAACCCTCCCCTAACACTAAAATGGTATAAGACTACAGCCACACTTACCGTGACCCCTCCTCTACCATTATAACAGTACAACCCTAGAGCCATACTTAGCATGACCCCTCCCCTAACACTATAACACTATAAAAACTAGAGTCTTACTTAGCGTGACCCCTCCCCTGACACTATAATGCTTTAAAACTAGAGCCATATTTAGCGTGACCCCTCCCCTAAAACTATAATGCCATAAAATCTAGAGCCAAACTTAGCATGACCCCTCCGCTAACACTATAACGGTATAAGACTAGAGCCATACTTAGGTGACCCCTCCCCTAACACTATAACAGAATAAAACTAGAGCCATACTTAGCGGGAACCCTCCCCTAATACTATAACGGTAGAACACTACAGCCACACTTAGCGTGACCCCTCTGCTAACACTGTAACGCTAAAAAAACTAGAGTCTTGCTTAGCGAGACACATCCCCTAACACTATAACGGCATAAGACTAGAGACAGACTTAGCATGACCCCTCCCCTAACAGTATGACGCTAAGCCAGACTTAGCAAGACCCCTCCCCTAACAGTATGACGCTATAAAACTAGAGCCATAATTAGCATAACCCCTCCCCTAACACTATAACGTTATTAGGACGAGAGCCACACTTAGCATGACCCCTCCCCTAACACTATAACAGTATAAACACTAGAGCTATACTTAGCATGACCCCTCCCCTGACACTATAAAACTAGAGCCACACAGCGTGACCCCTCCCCCAACACTCTAACTGTATAAGACGAGAGCCACACAGCATGACCCCTCCGCTAACACTATAACGGTATAAAACTAGAGCCATACTTAGCGTGACCCCTCTCCTAACACTATAATGGTATAAGACTAGAGCCATGCTTAGCGTGACCCCTCCCCTAACCCTATAACGGTATAAGACTACAGCCACACTTAGCGTGACCCCTCCCATAAAACTATAACGCTATAAAAAATAGAGCCATACTTAGCGTGACCCCTCCACTAACACTATAACAGTATAAACACTATAGCCACACTTAGTGTGACCCCTCCCCTAACATTATAAAACTAGAGCCACACAGTGTGACCCCTCCCCTAACACTATAACTGTATAAGATTAGAGCAATACTTAGCGTGACCCCTCCCTTAACACTATAACGGTATAAGACTAGAGCCACACTTAGCGTGACCCCTCCCCTAAAACTATAACACTATAAAAAATAGAGCCATACTTAGCATGACCCCTCCCCTAACACTATAAAAGTGTAAACACTAGAGCCACACTTAGCGTGACCCCTCTCCTAACATTATAAAACTAGAGCAACATAGTGTGACCCCTCCCCTAACACTATAACTGTATAAGATTAGAGCAATACTTAGCGTGACCCCTCCCCTAATACTATAACACTATAAAACTAGAGCCATCCTTAGCGTGACCCCTCCCCTAACAGTATGACGCTATAAAACTAGAGCCATAATTAGCATGACCTCTCCCCTCACACTATAACGGTATAAGACTAGAGCCACACTTAGTGTGACCCCTCCCCTAAAACTATAACGCTATAAAAAATAGTGCCATACTTAGCGTGACCCCTCCCCTAACACTATAACAGTATAAACACTAGAGCCATACTTAGCATGACCCCTCCCCTGACACTATAAAACTGGAGCCACACAGCGTAAACCCTCCCCTAACACTATAACGCTATAAACACTAAAGCTACACTTAGCGTGACCCCTCCCCTAACACTATAACACTATAAAAACTAGTGTCTTAATAAGCGAGACCCCTCCCCTACCATTATGTAATTGTATAAGACTAGAGCCACACTTAGCGTGACCCCTCCCCTACCATTATAACAGTATAACCCTAGAGCCATACTTCCCTAACACTATAACACTATAAACACTATAACACTATAAAAACTAGAGTCTTAATAAGCGAGACCCCTCCCCTACCATTATATAATTGTATAAGACTAGAGCCACACTTAGCGTGACCCCTACCCTACCATTATAACAGTATAACCCGTAGAGCCATACCTACCGTGACACCTCCCCTAACACTATAATGCTTTAAAACTAGAGCCATACTTAGCGTGACACCTCCCCTAACACTATAATGCCATAAAATCTAGAGCCAAACTTAGCATGACCCCTCCACTAACACTATAACGGTATAAGACTAGAGCCACACTTAGCGTGACCCCTCCCCTAACACTATAACGGCATAAGACTAGAGCCATACTTAGCGTGACCCCTCCCCTAATACTATAACGGTATAACACTACAGCCACACTTAGCGTGACACCTCTGCTAACACTATAACGCTAAAAAAACTAGAGTCTTGCTTAGCGTGACCCCTCCCCTAACACTATAATTGTATAAGACTAGAGCCACACTTAGCGTGACCCCTCCCCTGACACTATAATGCTTTAAAACTAGAGCCATACTTAGCATGACACCTCTGCTAACACTATAACGGTATAAGACTAGAGCCACACTTAGCGTGACCCCTCCCCTAACACTACAATTGTATAAGACTAGAGCCACACTTAGCGTGACCCCTACCCTACCATTATAACAGTATAACCCTAGAGCCATACTTACCGTGACCCCTCCCCTGACACTATAATGCTTTAAAACTAGAGCCATACTTAGCATGACACCTCTGCTAACACTATAACGGTATAAGACTAGAGCCACACTTAGCGTGACCCCTCCCCTAACACTACAATTGTATAAGACTAGAGCCACACTTAGCGTGACCCCTACCCTACCATTATAACAGTATAACCCTAGAGCCATACTTACCATGACCCCTTCCCTGACACTATAACGCTATAAAACTAGAGCCATACTTAGCATGACACCTCCCCTAACACTATAACGGTATAAGACTAGAGCCACACTTAGCGTGACCCCTCCCCTAACACTATAATGGTATAAGACTAGAGCCATACTTAGCGTGACCCCTCCCCTAACACTATAATGGTATAAGACTAGAGCCATACTTAGCGTGACCCCTCCCCTAACACTATAATGGTATAAGACTACAGCCACACTTAGCGTGACCCCTCCCCTACCATTATAACAGTATAACCCTAGAGCCATACTTAGCGTGACCCCTCCCCTAATAATATAACGGTATAACACTACAGCCACACTTAGCGTGACACCTCTGCTAACACTATAACGCTAAAAAAACTAGAGTCTTGCTTAGCGTGACCCCTCCCCTAACACTATAATTGTATAAGAGTAGAGCCACACTTAGCGTGACCCCTACCCTACCATTATAACAGTATAACGCTAGAGCCATACTTACCGTGACCCCTCCCCTGATACTATAATGCTTTAAAACTAGAGCCATACTTAGCATGACACCTCCCCTAACACTATAACGGTATAAGACTAGAGCCACACTTAGCGTGACCCCTCCCCTAACACTATAATGGTATAAGACTAGAGCCATACTTAGCGTGACCCCTCCCCTAACACTATAATGGTATAAGACTACAGCCACACTTAGCGTGACCCCTACCCTACCATTATAACAGTATAACCCTAGAGCCATACTTACCGTGACCCCTCCCCTGACACTATAATGCTTTAAAACTAGAGCCATACTTAGCATGACACCTCCCCTAACACTATAACGGTATAAGACTAGAGCCACACTTAGCATGACCCCTACCCTACCATTATAACAGTATAACCCTAGAGCCATACTTACCATGACCCCTTCTCTGACACTATAATGCTTTAAAACTAGAGCCATACTTAGCATGACACCTCCCCTAACACTATAACGGTATAAGACTAGAGCCACACTTAGCGTGACCCCTCCCCTAACACTATAATGGTATAAGACTAGAGCCATACTTAGCGTGACCCCTCCCCTAACACTATAATGGTATAAGACTACAGCCACGCTTAGCGTGACCCCTCCCCTAACATTATAACAGTATAACCCTAGAGCCATACTTAGCGTGACCCCTCCCCTAATAATATAACGGTATAACACTACAGCCACACTTAGCGTGACACCTCTGCTAACACTATAACGCTAAAAAAACTAGAGTCTTGCTTAGCGTGACCCCTCCCCTAACACTATAATTGTATAAGAGTAGAGCCACACTTAGCGTGACCCCTACCCTACCATTATAACAGTATAACGCTAGAGCCATACTTACCGTGACCCCTCCCCTGATACTATAATGCTTTAAAACTAGAGCCATACTTAGCATGACACCTCCCCTAACACTATAACGGTATAAGACTAGAGCCACACTTAGCGTGACCCCTCCCCTAACACTATAATTTATAAGACTAGAGCCATACTTAGTGTGACCCTCCCCTAACACTATAATGGTATAAGACTAGAGCCACACTTAGCGTGACCCCTCCCCTAACACTATAATTTATAAGACTAGAGCCATACTTAGTGTGACCCTCCCCTAACACTATAACGCTATAAAAACTAGAGTCTTACTTAGCGTGACCCTCCCCTGACACTATAATGCTTTAAAACTAGAGCCATACTTAGCATGACACCTCCCCTAACCCTTAAACGGTATAAGACTAGAGCCATATTTAGTGTGACCCCTCCCCCAACACTATAACGGTATAAAACTAGAGCCACACAGCATGACCCCTCCCCTAACACTATAACAGTATAAACACTAGAGCCACACTTAGCGTGACCACTCCCCTAACACTATAACGGTATAAGACTAGAGCCATACTTAGCATGACCCCTCCCCTAACACTATACCGGTATAAGACTAGAGCCTTACTTAGAGTGACCCCTCCCCTAACACTATAACAGTATAAACACCAGAGCCACACTTAGCGTGACCCCTCCCCCAACACTATAAAACTAGAGCCACACTTATCGAGACCCCTCCCCTAACACTATAACGGTATAAGACTAGAGCTATGCTTAGCATGACCCCTCCCCTATCATTATAATGGTATAAGACTAGAGCCACACTTAGCGTGACCCCTCTCCTAACACTATAAGGCTATAAAAGGTAGAGTCTTACTTAGCGTGACCCCTCCCCTAACTCTATAAAGGTATGGGACTAGATACACACTTAGTGTGACCCCTCCCCTAACACTATAACGCTAAAAAAACTAGAGTCTTGCTTAGCGAGACCACTCCCCTAACACTATAAAGGTATGGGACTAGATACACACTTAGCGAGAACCCTCCCCTAACACTATAATGGTATAAGACTTGAGCCACATTTAGCGAGACCCCTCCCCTAACACTATAATGGTATAAGACTACAGCCACACTTAGCGTGACCCCTCCCCTACCATTATAACAGTATAACCCTAGAGCCATACCTTAGCGTGACCCCTACCTAATACTATACGGTATAACACTACAGCCACACTAGCGTGACCCCTCTGCTAACACTATAACGCTAAAAAACTAGAGTCTGCTCAGCGTGACCCCTCCCCTAACACTACATTGTATAAGACTAGAGCCACACTTAGCGTGACCCCTACCCTACCATTATAACAGTATAACCCTAGAGCCATACTTACCATGACCCCTCCCCTAACACTATAACGGTATAAGACTAGAGCCACACTTAGCGTGACCCCTCCCCTAACACTATAATGGTATAAGACTAGAGCCATACTTAGCGTGACCCCTCCCCTAACACTATAATGGTATAAGACTACAGCCACACTTAGCGTGACCCCTCCCCTAACACTATAATGGTATAAGACTACAGCCACACTTAGCGTGACCCCTCCCCTACCATTATAACAGTATAACCGTAGAGCCATACTTACCATGACCCCTCCCCTAACACTATAACGCTATAAAAACTAGAGTCTTACTTAGCGTGACCCCTCCCCTAACACTATAATGCTTTAAAACTAGAGCCATACTTAGCGTGACACCTCCCCTAACACTATAATGCCATAAAATCTAGAGCCAAACTTAGCATGACCACTCCGCTAACACTATAACGGTATAAGACTAGAGCCACACTTAGCGTGACCCCTCCCCTAACACTATAACGGCATAAGACTAGAGCCATACTTAGCGTGACCCCTCCCCTAATACTATAACGGTATAACACTACAGCCACACTTAGCGTGACACTTGCTACACTATATGCTAAAAAACTAGAGCTTGCTAGCGGACCCTCCCCTAACACTATAATGTATAAGACTAGAGCCACACTTAGCGTGACCCCTACCCTACCTATAACAGTATAACCCTAGAGCCATACTTACCGTGACCCCTCCCCTGACACTATAATGCTTTAAAACTAGAGCCTACTTAGCATGACCCCCTCTGCTAACACTATAACGTATAAGACTAGAGCACACTTAGCGTGACCCCTCCCCTAACACTACAATTGTATAAGACTAGAGCCACACTTAGCGTGACCCCTACCCTACCATTATAACAGTATAACCTAGAGCATACTTAGCGTGACCCCTCCCTGACACTATAACGCTATAAAACTAGAGCATACTTAGCATGACACCTCCCCTAACACTATAACGGTATAAGACTAGAGCCACACTTAGCGTGACCCCTCCCCTAACACTATAGCAGCTATAAAACTAGAGCCATACTTAGCGTGAGCCCCTCACCCTAACACTAGAACGCTATAAAACTATATCAATACTTAGCGTGACCCCTTCCCCTAACACTATAACGCTATAAAACCTAGAGTAACACTTAGCGAGACCCACCCCTAACACTATAATGCTATAAAAACTAGAGCCACACAGCGTGACCCCTCCCCTAACACTATAACGGTATAAAGACTAGAGCCACACTGAGCGTGACCCCTCCCCTAACACTATAACGGTATAAGACTAGAGCCATACTTAGTGAGACCCCTTCCCTAACACTATAATGGTATAAGACTAGATACACACTTAGCGTGACCCCACCACTAACACTATAACAGAATAACCCTAGAGCCATACTTAGCGGGAACCCCTCCCCCAACACTATAACGGTATAACACTAGAGCCACTTAGCGTGACCCCTCTGCTAACACTATAACGCTAAAAAACTAGAGTCTTGCTTAGCGAGACCCCTTCCCCTAACACTATAACGGTATTGGACCAGATACACACTTAGTGTGACCCCTCCCCTAACAGTATGATGTTATAAAACTAGAGCCATAATTAGCATAACCCCTCCCCTAACACTATAACAGTATAAGACTAGAGCCACACTTAGGGAGACCCCTCCCATAAAACTATAACGCTATAAAAACTAGAGCCATACTTAGCGTGACCCCTCCCCTAACACTGTAACAGTATAAACACTAGAGCCACACTTAGCGTGACCCCTCCCCTAACATTATAAAACTAGAGCCACACAGTGTGACCCCTCCCCTAACACTATAACTGTATAAGATTAGAGCAATACTTAGTGTGACCCCTCCCTTAACACTATAACGGTATAAGAATAGAGCCACACTTAGCGTGACCCCTCCCTAAAACTATAACGCTATAAAAAATAGAGCCATACTTAGCGTGACCCCTCCCCTAACACTATAACAGTATAAACACTAGAGCCACACTTAGCGTGACCCCTCCCCTAACACTATAACACTATAAAACTAGAGCCATACTTAGCGTGACCCCTACCCCAACAATATAACGGTATAGGACGAGATATACACTTAGCGTGACCCATCCCCTAACAGTATGACGCTATAAAACTAGAGCCATAATTAGCATGACCCCTCCCCTCACACTATAACAGTATAAGACTAGAGCCACACTTAGCGTGACCCCTCCCGTAAAACTATAACGCTATAAAAAATAGAGCCATACTTAGCGTGACCCCTCCCCTAACACTATAACAGTATAAACACTAGAGCCATACTTAGCATGACCCCTCCCGTGACACTATAAAACTAGAGCCACACAGCGTAAACCCTCCCTAACACTATAACGCTATAAACACTAAAGCTACACTTAGCGTGACCCCTCCCCTAACACTAAAACACTATAAAAACTAGAGTGTTAATAAGCGAGACCCCTCCACTACCATTATATGATTGTATAAGACTAGAGCCACACTTAGCGTGACCCCTCCTCTACCATTATAACAGTATAACCCTAGAGCCATACTTACTGTGACACCTCCCCTAACACTATAACGCTACAAAAACTAGAGCCATGCTTAGCGTGACCCCTCCCCTAACACTATTTTGCTATAAAATTAGAGCCACACTTAGCATGACCCCTCCCCTAACAGTATACAGTATAAACAAGAGAGCCACATTTAGCGTGACCCTTCCCCTAACATTATAAAATTAGAGCCACACAGTGCCACCCCTCCCCTAACACTATAAAGGTATAAGACTAGAGCCACACTTAGCGTGATCCCTCCCCTAACACAAAAATGGTATAAAACTAGTGCCATACTTAGCGTGACCCCTCCCCTAACACTATAATGGTATAAGACTGGAGCCACATTTAGCGAGACCACTCCCGTAACACTACAACACTATAAAAACTAGGGCCATACTTAGCGAGAACCCTCCCCTAACACTATAATTGTATAAGACTACAGCCACATTTAGCGAGACCCCTCCCCTAACACTATAATGGTATAAGACGAGAGCCACATTTAGCGAGACCCCTCCCCTACCATTATAACAGTATAACCCTAGAGCCATACTTACCGTGACCCCTCCGCTAACACTATAACGCTATAAAAACTAGAGTCTTACTTAGCGTGACCCCTCCCCTGACACTATAATGCTTTAAAACTAGAGCCATACTTAGTGTGACCCCTCCCCTAACACTATAATGCTAGAAAAACTAGAACCAAACTTAGCATGACCCCTCCCCTAACAGTATAACGGTATAAGACTAGAGCCACACTTAGCGTGACCCCTGCCCTAACACTATAACGGCATAAGACGAGAGCCATACTTAGCGTGACCCCTCCCCTGACACTATAATACTTTAAAACTAGAGCCATACTTAGCGTGACCCCTCCCCTAACACTATAATGCCATAAAATCTAGAGCCAAACTTAGCATGACCCCTCCGCTAACACTATAACGGTATAAGACTAGAGGCACACTTAGCGTGACCCCTCCCCTAACACTATAACGGCATAAGACTAGAGCCATACTTAGCATGACCCCTCCCCTAATACTATAACGGTATAACACTACAGCCACACTTAGCGTGACCCCTCTGCTAACACTATAACGCTAAAAAAACTAGAGTCTTGCTTAGCGAGACCCATCCCCTAACACTATAAAGGTATGGGACTAGAGCCACACTTAGCGTGACCCTTCCCCTAACACTATAACGGCATAAGACTAGAGCCAGACTTAGCAAGACCCCTCCCCTAACAGTATGACGCTATAAAACTAGAGCCATAATTAGCATAACCCCTCCCCTAACACTATAACGTTATAGGACTAGAGCCATACTTAGCGTGAACCCTCCCCTAAAACTATGACGCTATAAACACTAGAGCTATACTTAGCATGACCCCTCCCCTGACACTATAAAACTAGAGTCACACAGCGTGACCCCTCCCCCAACACTATAACTGTATAAGACGAGAGCCACACAGCATGACCCGTCCCCTAACCCTAAAATGGTATAAGACTAGAGCAACACTTAGCGTGACCCCTCCCACAAAACTATAACGCTATAAAAAATAGAGCCATACTTAGCGTGACCCCTCCCCTAACACTATAACAGTATAAACACTAGAGCTATGCTTAGCGTGACCCCTCTCCTAACACTATAATGGTATAAGACTAGAGCCACACTTAGCGAGACCACTCCCCTAACACTATAACACTATAAAAACTAGGGTCTTACTTAGCGAGAACCCTCCCCTAACACTAAAATGGTATAAGACTACAGCCACACTTACCGTGACCCCTCCTCTACCATTATAACAGTACAACCCTAGAGCCATACTTAGCATGACCCCTCCCCTAACACTATAACACTATAAAAACTAGAGTCTTACTTAGCGTGACCCCTCCCCTGACACTATAATGCTTTAAAACTAGAGCCATATTTAGCGTGACCCCTCCCCTAAAATTATAATGCCATAAAATCTAGAGCCAAACTTAGCATGACCCCTCCGCTAACACTATAACGGTATAAGACTAGAGCCATACTTAGGTGACCCCTCCCCTAACACTATAACAGAATAAAACTAGAGCCATACTTAGCGGGAACCCTCCCCTAATACTATAACGGTAGAACACTACAGCCACACTTAGCGTGACCCCTCTGCTAACACTGTAACGCTAAAAAAAACTAGAGTCTTGCTTAGCGAGACACATCCCCTAACACTATAACGGCATAAGACTAGAGACAGACTTAGCAAGACCCCTCCCCTAACAGTATGACGCTAAGCCAGACTTAGCAAGACCCCTCCCCTAACAGTATGACGCTATAAAACTAGAGCCATAATTAGCATAACCCCTCCCCTAACACTATAACGTTATTAGGACGAGAGCCACACTTAGCATGACCCCTCCCCTAACACTATAACAGTATAAACACTAGAGCTATACTTAGCATGACCCCTCCCCTGACACTATAAAACTAGAGCCACACAGCGTGACCCCTCCCCCAACACTCTAACTGTATAAGACGAGAGCCACACAGCATGACCCCTCCGCTAACACTATAACGGTATAAAACTAGAGCCATACTTAGCGTGACCCCTCTCCTAACACTATAATGGTATAAGACTAGAGCCATGCTTAGCGTGACCCCTCCCCTAACCCTATAACGGTATAAGACTACAGCCACACTTAGCGTGACCCCTCCCATAAAACTATAACGCTATAAAAAATAGAGCCATACTTAGCGTGACCCCTCCACTAACACTATAACAGTATAAACACTATAGCCACACTTAGTGTGACCCCTCCCCTAACATTATAAAACTAGAGCCACACAGTGTGACCCCTCCCCTAACACTATAACTGTATAAGATTAGAGCAATACTTAGCGTGACCCCTCCCTTAACACTATAACGGTATAAGACTAGAGCCACACTTAGCGTGACCCCTCCCCTAAAACTATAACACTATAAAAAATAGAGCCATACTTAGCATGACCCCTCCCCTAACACTATAAAAGTGTAAACACTAGAGCCACACTTAGCGTGACCCCTCTCCTAACATTATAAAACTAGAGCAACATAGTGTGACCCCTCCCCTAACACTATAACTGTATAAGATTAGAGCAATACTTAGCGTGACCCCTCCCCTAATACTATAACACTATAAAACTAGAGCCATCCTTAGCGTGACCCCTCCCCTAACAGTATGACGCTATAAAACTAGAGCCATAATTAGCATGACCTCTCCCCTCACACTATAACGGTATAAGACTAGAGCCACACTTAGTGTGACCCCTCCCCTAAAACTATAACGCTATAAAAAATAGTGCCATACTTAGCGTGACCCCTCCCCTAACACTATAACAGTATAAACACTAGAGCCATACTTAGCATGACCCCTCCCCTGACACTATAAAACTAGAGCCACACAGCGTAAACCCTCCCCTAACACTATAACGCTATAAACACTAAAGCTACACTTAGCGTGACCCCTCCCCTAACACTATAACACTATAAAAACTAGTGTCTTAATAAGCGAGACCCCTCCCCTACCATTATGTAATTGTATAAGACTAGAGCCACACTTAGCGTGACCCCTCCCCTACCATTATAACAGTATAACCCTAGAGCCATACTTCCCATAACACTATAACACTATAAACACTATAACACTATAAAAACTAGAGTCTTAATAAGCGAGACCCCTCCCCTACCATTATATAATTGTATAAGACTAGAGCCACACTTAGCGTGACCCCTACCCTACCATTATAACAGTATAACCGTAGAGCCATACCTACCGTGACACCTCCCCTAACACTATAATGCTTTAAAACTAGAGCCATACTTAGCGTGACACCTCCCCTAACACTATAATGCCATAAAATCTAGAGCCAAACTTAGCATGACCCCTCCACTAACACTATAACGGTATAAGACTAGAGCCACACTTAGCGTGACCCCTCCCCTAACACTATAACGGCATAAGACTAGAGCCATACTTAGCGTGACCCCTCCCCTAATACTATAACGGTATAACACTACAGCCACACTTAGCGTGACACCTCTGCTAACACTATAACGCTAAAAAAACTAGAGTCTTGCTTAGCGTGACCCCTCCCCTAACACTATAATTGTATAAGACTAGAGCCACACTTAGCGTGACCCCTCCCCTGACACTATAATGCTTTAAAACTAGAGCCATACTTAGCATGACACCTCTGCTAACACTATAACGGTATAAGACTAGAGCCACACTTAGCGTGACCCCTCCCCTAACACTACAATTGTATAAGACTAGAGCCACACTTAGCGTGACCCCTACCCTACCATTATAACAGTATAACCCTAGAGCCATACTTACCGTGACCCCTCCCCTGACACTATAATGCTTTAAAACTAGAGCCATACTTAGCATGACACCTCTGCTAACACTATAACGGTATAAGACTAGAGCCACACTTAGCGTGACCCCTCCCCTAACACTACAATTGTATAAGACTAGAGCCACACTTAGCGTGACCCCTACCCTACCATTATAACAGTATAACCCTAGAGCCATACTTACCATGACCCCTTCCCTGACACTATAACGCTATAAAACTAGAGCCATACTTAGCATGACACCTCCCCTAACACTATAACGGTATAAGACTAGAGCCACACTTAGCGTGACCCCTCCCCTAACACTATAATGGTATAAGACTAGAGCCATACTTAGCGTGACCCCTCCCCTAACACTATAATGGTATAAGACTAGAGCCATACTTAGCGTGACCCCTCCCCTAACACTATAATGGTATAAGACTACAGCCACACTTAGCGTGACCCCTCCCCTACCATTATAACAGTATAACCCTAGAGCCATACTTAGCGTGACCCCTCCCCTAATAATATAACGGTATAACACTACAGCCACACTTAGCGTGACACCTCTGCTAACACTATAACGCTAAAAAAACTAGAGTCTTGCTTAGCGTGACCCCTCCCCTAACACTATAATTGTATAAGAGTAGAGCCACACTTAGCGTGACCCCTACCCTACCATTATAACAGTATAACGCTAGAGCCATACTTACCGTGACCCCTCCCCTGATACTATAATGCTTTAAAACTAGAGCCATACTTAGCATGACACCTCCCCTAACACTATAACGGTATAAGACTAGAGCCACACTTAGCGTGACCCCTCCCCTAACACTATAATGGTATAAGACTAGAGCCATACTTAGCGTGACCCCTCCCCTAACACTATAATGGTATAAGACTACAGCCACACTTAGCGTGACCCCTACCCTACCATTATAACAGTATAACCCTAGAGCCATACTTACCGTGACCCCTCCCCTGACACTATAATGCTTTAAAACTAGAGCCATACTTAGCATGACACCTCCCCTAACACTATAACGTATAAGACTAGAGCCACACTTAGCATGACCCTACCCTACCATTATAACAGTATAACCCTAGAGCCATACTTACCATGACCCCTTCCCTGACACTATAATGCTTTAAAACTAGAGCCATACTTAGCATGACACCTCCCCTAACACTATAACGGTATAAGACTAGAGCCACACTTAGCGTGACCCCTCCCCTAACACTATAATGGTATAAGACTAGAGCCATACTTAGCGTGACCCCTCCCCTAACACTATAATGGTATAAGACTACAGCCACACTTAGCGTGACCCCTCCCCTAACATTATAACAGTATAACCCTAGAGCCATACTTAGCGTGACCCCTCCCCTAATAATATAACGGTATAACACTACAGCCACACTTAGCGTGACACCTCTGCTAACACTATAACGCTAAAAAAACTAGAGTCTTGCTTAGCGTGACCCCTCCCCTAACACTATAATTGTATAAGAGTAGAGCCACACTTAGCGTGACCCCTACCCTACCATTATAACAGTATAACGCTAGAGCCATACTTACCGTGACCCCTCCCCTGATACTATAATGCTTTAAAACTAGAGCCATACTTAGCATGACACCTCCCCTAACACTATAACGGTATAAGACTAGAGCCACACTTAGCGTGACCCCTCCCCTAACACTATAATTTATAAGACTAGAGCCATACTTAGTGTGACCCTCCCCTAACACTATAATGGTATAAGACTAGAGCCACACTTAGCGTGACCCCTCCCCTAACACTATAATTTATAAGACTAGAGCCATACTTAGTGTGACCCTCCCCTAACACTATAACGCTATAAAAAACTAGAGTCTTACTTAGCGTGACCCCTCCCCTGACACTATAATGCTTTAAAACTAGAGCCATACTTAGCATGACACCTCCCCTAACCCTTAAACGGTATAAGACTAGAGCCATATTTAGTGTGACCCCTCCCCCAACACTATAACGGTATAAAACTAGAGCCACACAGCATGACCCCTCCCCTAACACTATAACAGTATAAACACTAGAGCCACACTTAGCGTGACCACTCCCCTAACACTATAACGGTATAAGACTAGAGCCATACTTAGCATGACCCCTCCCCTAACACTATACCGGTATAAGACTAGAGCCTTACTTAGAGTGACCCCTCCCCTAACACTATAACAGTATAAACACCAGAGCCACACTTAGCGTGACCCCTCCCCCAACACTATAAAACTAGAGCCACACTTATCGAGACCCCTCCCCTAACACTATAACGGTATAAGACTAGAGCTATGCTTAGCATGACCCCTCCCCTATCATTATAATGGTATAAGACTAGAGCCACACTTAGCGTGACCCCTCTCCTAACACTATAAGGCTATAAAAGGTAGAGTCTTACTTAGCGTGACCCCTCCCCTAACTCTATAAAGGTATGGGACTAGATACACACTTAGTGTGACCCCTCCCCTAACACTATAACGCTAAAAAAACTAGAGCTGTTAGCGAGACCACTCCCCTAACTAAAAGGTAGGGACTAGATACACTTAGCGAGAACCCTCCCTAACCACTATAATGTATAAGACTTGAGCCACATTTAGCGAGACCCCTCCCCTAACACTATAAGGATAAGACTAAGCCACACTTAGCGTGACCCCTCCCCTACCATTATAACAGTATAACCCTAGAGCCATACTTACCATGACCCCTCCCCTAACACTATAATGCTTTAAAACTAGAGCCATACTTAGCGTGACCCCTCCCCTAACACTATAATCCTAAAACTAGAGCCAAACTTAGCATGACCCACTCCGCTAACACTATAACGGTATAAGACTAGAGCCACACTTAGCGTGACCCCTCCCCTAACACTATAACAGTATAAGACCCTAGAGCCATACTTAGCGTGACCCCTCCCCTAATACTATAACGGTATAACACTACAGCCACACTTAGCGTGACACCTCTGCTAACACTATAACGCTAAAAAAACTAGAGTCTTGCTTAGCGTGACCCCTCCCCTAACACTATAATTGTATAAGAGTAGAGCCACACTTAGCGTGACCCCTACCCTACCATTATAACAGTATAACGCTAGAGCCATACTTACCGTGACCCCTCCCCTGATACTATAATGCTTTAAAACTAGAGCCATACTTAGCATGACACCTCCCCTAACACTATAACGGTATAAGACTAGAGCCACACTTAGCGTGACCCCTCCCCTAACACTATAATTTATAAGACTAGAGCCATACTTAGTGTGACCCTCCCCTAACACTATAATGGTATAAGACTAGAGCCACACTTAGCGTGACCCCTCCCCTAACACTATAATTTATAAGACTAGAGCCATACTTAGTGTGACCCTCCCCTAACACTATAACGCTATAAAAACTAGAGTCTTACTTAGCGTGACCCCTCCCCTGACACTATAATGCTTTAAAACTAGAGCCATACTTAGCATGACACCTCCCCTAACCCTTAAACGGTATAAGACTAGAGCCATATTTAGTGTGACCCCTCCCCCAACACTATAACGGTATAAAACTAGAGCCACACAGCATGACCCCTCCCCTAACACTATAACAGTATAAGCACTAGAGCCACACTTAGCGTGACCACTCCCCTAACACTATAACGGTATAAGACTAGAGCCATACTTAGCATGACCCCTCCCCTAACACTATACCGGTATAAGACTAGAGCCTTACTTAGAGTGACCCCTCCCCTAACACTATAACAGTATAAACACCAGAGCCACACTTAGCGTGACCCCTCCCCCAACACTATAAAACTAGAGCCACACTTATCGAGACCCCTCCCCTAACACTATAACGCTCTAAAACTAGAGCCATACTTAACATCACTTGAACTTTATTTAAGAATTCTATTCAGTGTTAATAGGTTTAATAGAAGAACATGTAAATGAGTCTTGTTTTATGTTATTTATTTTAGATGATTGCCTCCAAATAAGCTACCATTTAACATGCATCTTCAAGATTTACTCAGTTATATGTTCTGTAAAAAGGTTCAAATATTTACAGTGTAAATTGAATAAGTTATAATTATTAAATTGAATAATTCCATGCTTATTGTTCCTAAAACTGAAGAGCACCATCAAAATATGTCGATATCACAGTGTACCACAGTATATACTGATAATATAACAATCAGTCATAACTCCAAAAATAGGGGTTTTTATTAAAGTGGCCAACCAGTGAACCCGCAGCTACTCATATTAACTAAAACTATAATAACTTACATTTATTTTACATTGTCTGCACTGAAGATCTAATGTGTTCAGCCCTGATCAATCATCAATAATCAGATATTAATCCGCTGTATTAATGTAGATGTAACACTCACCGAGCTTTTCTGCAGACAGTCAGAGCTGGGATCAGTCTTCTATAACCCTCCACTGATGTGTTGTATTTCTTCAGGTCCAGCTCATCCAGAACCTCCTCTGAGGTCCAAAACATGCAGGTTAGTGCTGAACACTGTCCAGGAGAGAGTTTCTCCTCTGAGTGTCTCTCTGAGTTTAGATACTCCTGAATCTCTCTGGAGAGAGACTCATCATTCATTTCAGACAGACAGAGGAACAGATTGATGGATCTCTCAGTGGAGATGATGGATCTCTCAGTGGAGCTGTGAAAATAATTATCTCCTTTGATTAATCTCTTGATGTGCTCTCTGGTTCTCTCTGAGCTGCTCTGTGTTGGGGTCAGTAGACCCTGTAGGCATCTCTGATTGGACTCCAGTGAGATGCCCAGCAGGAAACGGAGGAAAAGATCCAGGTGTCCATTCTGACTCTCTACAGCTTTATTCACTGCTCCCATCAGAACCTCATCTAGAGGAACATCCTCAGACCACTTACTGTACCATGGGTTAGAAAACCTCAGTGGAACACTCTTAGACCACTCACTGTGCTGTGGGCTAGAAAACCCCACTGGAACATTCTTAGACCACTCACTGTGCTGTGGGTGAAAAAAACCCAGTAGATCATACTGAGACTGCTCTCTGTTTTGTGGAATAAATATCTGCAGTTCCTCCATGTTTTTGCACTCATAGCAGTGAAACACATAAACAGCAGCCAGGAACTCCTGAAAGCTCAGATGAACAAAGCAGTAGACCTTCCTCTGGTAAAGCACACATTCCTCCCTAAAGATCTCAGTGAAAATCCCAGAATACACTGAGGCCTCAGTGACATCAATGCTGCTCTCTCTCAGGTCCTCTTCATAGAACATCACATTGCCCTTCATCAGCTGTTTGAAAGCCAGTTCAGCCAGTTTCAGAAGAATGGTTCTGTTGGACTCCAGCAGGTCCTTTGGGTTTCTCCTCTTTTTCTTCTCATACTTCTCATTCTTCATGTTTGTCTGAGTGAGCAGGAAGTGTGAGTACATTTCAGTCAGAGTTTTAGGGATTTCTGTATGATGCTGTTTCATGATTTGCTGAAGAACAGTGGCTGAGATCCAGCAGAAGACTGGAATGTGGCACATGATGTGGAGGCTCCTCACTGTCTTAATGTGGGAGATGATCCTCATGGCTTGGTCTTCATCACTGATCCTCCTCCTGAAGTACTCCTCCTTCTGTGGGTCACTGAATCCCTGAATTTCTGTCACACGCTTGATGTATTTAGGAGGGATCTGATTGGCTGCTGCTGGTCGGGAGGTTATCCAGATCAGAGCAGAGGGAAGCAGCTCTCCTTTGATGAGGTTTGTCATCAACACACCCACTGATGATGTCATAGTGATGTCAGATACTTTCTCACACTGTTCAAAGTTCAGTGGAATTCTACTTTCATCCAGACCATCAAATATAAACACAGCTTTGAGCTGATCATAAATCTCTGGGTCCAGATCTTTGAGCTCAGGATGGAAGTCACACAGAAGTCCATGAAGACTGTATTGATCATCTTTAATCAGGTTCAGCTCCCGGAACAGAAGCACAAACATGAGCTCTACATCCTGATTGGCTTTTCCTTCAGCCCAGTCCAGAATGAACTTCTGCACAGAGACAGTTTTTCCAATTCCAGCGATGCCTTCAGTCAGAACACTTCTGAACTCTGGCTCTTTTGGTCTGTTATCTTCTTTTCTTTCTTTGTGTCTGAGACTGTCAGCCTTCACAGCTCTAATGTTCTCTTCTAATGTTTCTCCTTCAGGACCTTGTAGAGGTTTAAAGATGTCTAAGCAGTTGATTGAAGAGTCTTGTAAGTGTCTCCTGGATGTTTTCTCCATCTGTAGAACCTCATGTTCTTCATTCACTCCTTCACTCTCTCCCTCTATGATGTAGAGCTGTGTGTAAATCCTGTTCAGGAGGGTTTTATTCTCTTCTGTTCTGATTCCCTCAAATAAGCTCTCGTACTTCTTCTTCATGCTGGTTTTGTGTCTCTCTAAGACTCTGTGAAGGACGTCATCCGCCGTGGAGTGCTGGCTAATAGGGGTCAAACAACAACAAACATCATTAAAACAAATAACAACATTAATCTTCTGATCATTTATTATACTAAATTTGAGATTTTTAATTCAGTAAATGTTTCTTTTGGTTTACCTCAGGCTTCAGACTTAATGTTACATGTGTTTCATTTTTGATTTCTCCTGTCAGTGTTTAATACTAACAAATATTCCTAGACAAGTGTAATATTGCACTAACAGTTAAAACCTTGATTTAAATACTGTCCATGTGGAAATTAATGGTGATTCATGGTTAAAGGTTGACAAACACACGTTATTTCTTTACACTTATAGAAAATCTCAGTTTTCCGTTTTCCCAGTGTTCACAGGTCAGCACTTGTAACTTCATTAGAGCAACATGAGAAAATGGCACAGCACATAATGCTAATACCTGAATTACATGTAAGCACATGTTTTCATAGATGACCCCCAAGTACTCCAGTGGAATTATATGAATTTTCTGTTATTACACTTGATAACTGTAATACATGATTACATGTGATAACCTGCACTTCAAGACTGA
The DNA here is from genome assembly GCF_904425465.1 of Colossoma macropomum. Lineage (NCBI taxonomy): Eukaryota > Metazoa > Chordata > Actinopteri > Characiformes > Serrasalmidae > Colossoma > Colossoma macropomum. The sequence goes on along the minus strand of NW_023495153.1, from coordinate 6,798 downwards.
TTGAGGGGGGCAGAACTCTGAGAACTTGGGCTGGAGTTCTGAGCAGCTTCTGCCTGTAGCTAGAAGGCTGGACTCCCTCATAGCTGTAGTAGGACTGATGTAGGACTGAGGAACAAGGAGGAGATGGGGTGGCGGCGGGGATTGCGAACCCTTTGTCACTTGAACGGAGGGTGAGGATGTGCATTTATAGGGCATTAAATTGGAAGAGGGGTTTCAGCCTATGCTCCTCCCCCCCAAACTTCAGTTATAACATAACCACATCAAGACAAAGAAAGGGGTCATGAATTTCTGGCATGTGGCACAGTAAACCCAGTCATCATCCACAGAACATGTGCAGAAGGGTCAGTGCTCCAAATACCTAGGTGCTACCTGAATGACCAGTCCAGTTGATCGGTCAGTCTGCTGTAGTAGAATTCTTTTCTCTGCTGGGGAAGCACTGCCACTGTGGAGACAACAAGAACCTCAATAAACTGAGCAGGAAAGACAGCATCGTCACAGGACTCTGGACTCAGTGGAGGCTGTGACAGAAGAGGATGACGGCAAATCTGCAGAACAATTCAACAATTCCACCCTTCCAACGAGGCCATGGTAACCAAGAGCCCCTGTAGTCACCAGCCCATTTCACTAAAGAGCTCTAGGAGCTCATTTCACAGAGGTGCTCTTTGAGGCTGCTTAACACTTTGCCTCATCAAGTGGAAAGGTGTTTTGAAGCTGCCACTAAGATCAGGTGCCAAACTTTGTCACTAATTCAAGGATGTTCTAAGTTGAACATTGTAATCGTCTGAATTTACGAGGTCATTAAAGAGCCTTAACACTAATACTGAAAGTATAATAATGAAAGTAAAGCAGGCTGTGGTGGTGTTATGATGAGTTGTGCTACCTTATCGAAATGTTCTACCGTAGCGCATATTTACAGGTATACCCCTAAGTAAAACCTCTAGGTAGGATATTTTGATAGGTTAAAAGTAATTATCAAAAAAATACTACCAGTGTTAAAACTATGAGGCTGAATTTAGCTTTTTTTTTTGTCAGCATTTTGCTTGAATGTTCCTGTTTCACCTTAACAGGAAGTTAAGGCAGTTGTGATTAGTCATCACAAAAATTAGCAAATGGAAGTTAAGGCAGTTGTGATTAGTCATCACAAAAATTAGCAAATGGAACAAAATACTGACTTATTTTTAGTGTTTCACAGAACCAACAAGTTAGTGTTACTCAGCTGTAAAGCAGAAACAGAGAAACCTCCTCTTATCAGGCCTTTCAACTCTGAATGCTGCTTTATTGCCAGCTGTTTGAATTTTTGTTTGAATTTTCCCGTTCCACCTTAAGCGGCACAACCAAAGTCCCATTCATTCTGTCCATAGAGAAAAGAAGCTTAGACCCGGAGTTCCTAATATGGGCATAAGAGCACAGCACCAACTACAAAATGACAACACCACTACAGTGGTTTATTATAAGCTGGAAGTGGGTGTGGCTTAAACTGGAAATGAGTGGCGAGTCTGAAATTAACATGTGGAATGAAAATCCAATGTAGATTTTGGTCACAGATGAGTCTAATAATAAAAGGTCACAGATGAGTCTAATGATGTAAGGTCAGTAATGAGGATCTCCCACCAGGTCTGATTAAAAACCTATCAAGAACACTGAACTCCTGTAAGAACTCCAGTCTTACAGGAGTTCAGTGTTCTTGATAGATTTTTATTCAGGCATGTCGTTCCCCTCTGATCCCCCTTAGCCTCCTCTGCTCCTGCCTGTGATACCCTGATGTTCTGTAAGAGCCCAGGCAGAACCAAGATTCCTTAATGTTACTTGTGGAGAATGGGGCATGGCCGAGCGTTGAATGCAGGATGTAGAAGCCAGTTGGGCTGAACCAGCGGGATAAGTAGCTGATGATATTTACCTGTGCCTTGTTTCTGCCAGCCTACTTATTGTCATCTCTTCCCTCAGTAGGTGGCAGAGCCCAGAGAGAGAAGGAGCCCTGTGAAAGTGTGAGAGCCAAGCCAAGCAGAGCTAATCTGAGCTGAACCAAAGAAAGAAAAGACTGAAAAGTCCCAGCGAGCGTCTTGTCTTAATTTGTCTGTGGGCTGAAAAGCAAAATGGTTTTTGCGACGTGTATAAATAATAAAAAGGCTCTCTGTCTCCACACCTGCCCCTGGCTGCCTCCCTCCACCCATCCTTAAAGGTGTTACATACTGATTTTTATTCAGTGTTTTACAGACTGTGCTGCACCAAGTCCAACTGAACAGGCCAAATTATGCTCACTCTGTAATAAAATATGCAAATTATCAGTGTTCTTTAAGTACTGATGATATCTCTGATGTGCTGTTACACTGTTTATCAAAATAACAATACAATTTCAACATATTGCCCACCGACAGTCATCTGCAGTTACTACAGCATAAGCTTCCTTTCTACTAACAGCTCCAGGGGATCTTCATAACCCACCCTTAACTTTAAAACTGAGTGATAGAAATGGAATTGTTGTTGTTGCTATTATATAAAATCAGTGTTCATTATTTAAAAAGTACTCTAACCTTTACAAACTGATCTACAACATGCAGCCCAGAGTTCAGGAACATGTTTACAGTGATTCACTGTCAGAACTGCTGTTTACTGGTAGCAGTTATTTACCCTGAGTTAGAGGATCCTCTCCCTCCACTGGACTGTTGTGGTAACATTACAGACCGGTCACTCTTCACAGACACACAGCTGGGTTCTCCTCCACTGCTGAATACAGGAGGGTTCCCCACGGACCGGTCACTCTTCACAGACACACAGCTGGGTTCTCTTCCTCCTCCTCTGCTGAAATCAGGAGGATGAGGCATGGACTGGTCACTCTTCATAGACACACAGCTGGGTTCTCCTCCTCCTCTGCTGAAATTAAAATTGTTCCCCATGGACTGTTCACTCTTCATAGACACACGGCTAGGTTCTGGAGATTCTGCACGCTTTACTCTGAGAAAAGTTCATCCGCAGTGAGATTAAAGTGCTGAGTAATTATGTTCTTCACTAAGACTCATTTATTCTGATCATAAGTCACGATTTCCTCTTTCTGTTTAATCAGGTTAAGAGCTGATATAAAGTTACTCACTTTGAATCAGAGGTTCTTCCTCCACTGCTGGAGTGATGAAGCTCCATCACTGAGGTTTTACTCTCCACACACAGCTGGACACTGGAGATGCTGCTCTCTGTGAACAGTTCATTAATGTAGCATGAAATAATACCTGGATAATAAATATAACAGATACAACATTTAACATATGAAACTAAATATTATGAGAGTACTATGTAATGTGTTTTCAATAAAAACACTACTAGGGATGATGAAGCAGACACAGGAAAATGGGCTCTAGATCAACTGGCACCATCACATCTTCTGCTGTTCCAGTCTTTATTAATCATAATCAGTCATTATATGATATCAATCTGCTGTGTAAAGCTCAGACTGTCCATCACACAGAATCGCACAATAGGTTTTAAATCAATTTATACATGAATTCTGAGACTGGACATTAGAAAACTTATGTAAAAGATGAATGAAAACACAGCAATCTGATCTCTCAGTAAATGGTCCATCACTCTGACCTGCTGTAGTTCAGCCGTGTACAGATGACCACTCTACTCAAAGCTAATACAGGCCCAGAATCTCCATTAGGCCACAGTTAGGTTCTCTTTAGTTCCACGGGACTAATCCTGTTATGGCATCTTCAGGATCTTCATATAAGAGTAGCTGATAGAAACACTCAGAGACTGATGAACTGAGCTTTTAATCTAGTTTCAGATACAAATAGGACACGTTTAGTCTGTGTGTCCTGTACAGCCCTAGCATGGGCTGTGTACAAATCTCTTCCTCATGTATACACTCAGCAGAGACTCTATGGTTGTGTTGTTTAACATAAATTAAAGATTCTCCTCACAGAAAGAAGCTCTGATGCACTAAAAGCTCCAACATTTCTCTGGGTTTATTGGCTACCTGAGCATTAGCTTAGCTTAGCTTCAGTTATCTCACTTTATCAAACAGACCTTTTCAGCAGAACCTAAAACAGAACCCAGCAGCTGTTCTTCTCAGATTAGTGTGGTTCTCATTGTTCTCCTCAGCAAACTGTGTGTGTTGATCTTCAGTAATTACCTCTGAGCTTTTCTCTCTCTGTTCATCATCTTCTCTTCTCTAAACAGACGCTGCTCAACTTTCACTTTCACTTTATACCACTTTGAACTGGATTCGTTTCCCGCCACAGGAGGAAGTGCTGTGCTTTCTTCACCCCTGAGATCAGCAGATCCGAACAGTCTGTTCTCAGTGAAGCCAGAAACACAGCTTTGTTTCCAGAGTGAAAAGCTGCTGATGCTGTAATGAAAACTTCTGTACAGTCCACTGATTTCAGTGTGTCATTAAGTGAGTTTGAGCTCCACTCTGTCTCTAGTAAACTGACCCAGAGCTGAAGAACGGATGAAGAATGCTGACATTCAGAGCAGAAGCAGGAGCATCTTTCAATGTAGTTCATCATTCTGAGCTGAACTCTCAGCTTTAGGAGCCTCTATCAGATTAAAACACAACTCTGGGTCTGGACCTGCAGACCACCAAAGACAGATTACTACACTCAGATACATAGAACTGGCTCTCTTACATGTTAAAAAAAACTAATCAGATTGATAATAATTGATTTGACCCATTTTTATAATGTACTTAAAGTGTTAGCATTAAAAGAATGTGATTATCCCAAACTTTAACTCAGCCAGGTCAATTAGGTCAAATAAAGAGACTGAGATTTCCACCTGCTATGACACGCAGACCAAATATATTAAATCTGTTGTACTTAAAATAGGATACAAACCGTGTTACTCAACTATTTTGAGTTAAGGAGGCATTTTTGATTATTTATTTTATTCAGAGCTTTTACACAATTTAATATTATCACTTGGTGTAATTTGGTCTGTTCTATTAATGATATTTTTTTAAACTCATTAGAAGTTATGTTTTTAGAGGGTTATCTTCTTAACTCTTTTGGTCTAAGATACATGTGATGCTGCTGTAAGAAAATGTTTAAGAAGGTCTTTTCTAAAATCACCTCTTGTTCTTAGTTTTAACCTTAATAAAAAAGTTCATAAATGAAGAGCATTTCTTATTTATCTGAACTTTTCCTACAGAAGATGTTCTTTACTGATGTTCTCCAGGTCTTTACTGTGTGAATTTGTTTAAAGGCTTCATTTCAGTTCTGATCAGTTTGTTTTTGAGGCAGTGCTGCCTCGGTTCTTTTCCAGCTGCTGGAAATCCTCTGCAGACTGGAGAGGAAGTGGATTTTCCTCTGTTTCCTCTTCCAGTGGTTCTGGTGAAGAAGCCCTCTGTCCCTCTCTGCTGCCCTTTGCTGGACGACTGAAGTTAAACGCTGCAGTTACAGCTGTACTTCCCCTAAGGCCTCCAGCACACAGTGTTCAATAGCTGTGAGATAAACAATTACGATATAAACAGTAAATGATAAAAAAAAATAAACTATATCAGTCATTCGCTTAAAAAAAACAAATGTGCAACAGACGTCTTATTATATTTAACATGTAGCTGTAATTAATGCAGAAATATTGATTGATATGCTGACATTATGCAAGAACTATTTGTAGAAATCTGGAAAAAAAAATCTGGCTGGTAGGAGTGTCTATAATGGGTGTTTGAGGTGATCTGTTTAGAGGGGAATGTAGCGTGATGGCTGTGAATGTCTGGGTGGGGGGTTCAGGTCAATGGCTGGTAGATTAAGAGCTGGTAGGAGTGTCTATGGTGGGTGTTTGAGGTGATCTGTTTAGAGGGGGGTGTAATGTGAGGGCAGTGAATGTCTGGGTGGGGGGTGCAGGTTAATGGCTGATAGATTGAGAGCTGGTAGGAGTGTCTATGGTGGGTGTTCAAAGTGGTCTGTTTAGATGGGGGTGTAGTGTGAGAGCCGGTCAGGAACTTGATGGTCTAGTGCAGATCTTAATCCCAGTCCTGGAGATCACACTCTCTGCATATTGTAGTGTTTTCCCTACTTGGACACTCACAGTCCAGTAGTGTGGTTCTCCAGGACTGGAACTGGGAACCTCTGGTGTAGATGAACCTGAGAACTGGTGGTCCTTGAGCTTTCACTCTCTCTCCAGACAGATTGAATAGGGTGTGATGCACTGCAGAAAATGTTTGTTGGATTTACATGAAAAAAATGAACATCTGTTGCACATATTAAAGCTATGTTCACTCAGAATGATCTATTCTTGTTCTACACGATAAACTTTTATTAGTTAAACCAACACAATTTTTATATCATTTTAAAGCTTTTTTTAAATGTAAAATATATTCAATTATCATCCATTAAACCAATACAGTACACATAATGTGTTAATCAACCCAACCTCAGGTAAATCTGTCACTACTGAGTTATAAAACTTTGGCATACATGATTTTATGCTATTTAATGCATGTTGTACCTCTGTCTACTTGATCTAGTCTGATATTTACTACAACAGTTATTACAGGTTTTTTAGAAAGCAAATGTGAAAATAAACAAGTGAACATATTACTTCACACATCACAACACATCTGTATTTGGTACAAATACTGTCTGTATCTGGTAACAATATCTGTAATTTGATAATTTACTTTGAACTGCACTATTGTGAGGATTTTTTTTTTCAGGACAAAAAAAAAAGAATCAGCCAAAACCCCCAAAGTACACTCTGTCCTCTGCAAGAACAAAACTGAGACATAATGTGCTATCTAGAAAGTACATAGTAAACATCTATAACTGCTGGAACTGAATACAACACTGTGCACCCATCACCTCT
>NW_023495152.1:0-1694 GCF_904425465.1 Colossoma macropomum | reverse complement strand
ATTTGACATATTTTAAATACCAACGTCAGTAATTGAGTAATTGAGATAGCCAATACTTAAATATGCACTGTTGTAAGATTAAAAATCAAGTTATATGACATTTCCAGAGTTTTTATTTGCAGTTCTTATTTTATTGAGTTCTGGTGACGCACAAATTATAGGTGTTGTTTCAACACACTATCATGACTCACCCGAACTAATATATTTGACTGAATAATAAAGAAAAAAAAATCTTTTTCTAGTAACTTAACTTTATACATTGGACATCTTAATTTTCTCAATCGTTTGAATTCGCCCCGCCCACATGGACAAGCTGGAATTCCCCTGCACACGTCTGGATTGAGTTCTCATGGTACAAACAGCACAAAAAAGAAGAAAGTTTTTCATAACCAGGGTGAGCGTTCTACCTGTTACACACATTCATAATCCATATAGCTGGGTATTTTGATTTTGTGACATGAAGAACTCTGCCTGCTTTGTGGCTGTGTTGAAGGTTGGTAGGCACGCACTAATTAACCAGCTAGCTACCCAGCCAGCCTTGCTTAAGTCTGTCATAGACCATATTATAACCATTACAAACCTTTTTTATGACCTATATAGCTGAGTATTTTGCTTTTGTGACATGAATAACTCTGTGTTGAACTGTGTTGAAGGTCAGTAGGCATGAACTACGAAAGGGGGAGGGAGAAAGAGTGAGTGCTGGGTAGATTAGCTAGCTAGCGAGCCAGCCAGCCATCTAGTGTTAGCATTTCCGACATGGACCGACACATCAATAGGTGTTGTATCTTGAGTAAAACGGATAATGTCATGGCTGAAAATAGTTGTATTTGCATTGACATTGAATTTCCCTGGTGAGCTAATAAAACCTTGTTTTCTGTCTCGTCTACCCTGCAATGTTTGTGTAGCCAAAGACGTGATGAAGATTGCCGTCACTGTGGTTGAGGGAACCAAAATCCTGGAGGGTTTGATGTTGCCAGATCCTGCGCTTTGCTGATGAGGGATAATACATGCACTTAAATTGTTTCACTCTCAACAGAATCAGACAGAGACTCATATCTGTCTTGTAATGAAATAATTTAGGCCAAATAATGAAGTGTCTCTTTTTTATGCTTTGAGTACAATGTGATGTGAAATCAGGGTACAGAATAAAAGTAGCTGTATTGTCTAATATTTGTTAACTTCATTCAGAAAGACTGACATCATTACTGAGAAAGAAGCATGAGTTGGGGGAGAAAAGATTCAGTGCAATGCAAGGAGCTAGTCAACAAACATTTAAAGTCATCTTTAGAGATATTAGGCTACAATTGTATTTTGAAATAATTGTCATTTTAATTGTATAATATAATTTAGATATACATAGTTTTGCATTGATAACTTGATTGATTGAAAAGCTAATCCACCAAACTTAAAATATTGTGTTGGATCAATGTCATTCTACCAGCAGTTGCCATAACTCAAAAAGACTAATGCAAAACATTGCCTTAATTATTTATTTATTTATTTTTTTTGTTGTTGTTGTTGACCCAATGCTTTATTTTTTAGAGTGTAACAACTTACATTTCAAACATTAATTTCTGTTTACTGAACTGTATGTTTAATTTTCTTCATATTTCTTTAGGAAAAAAATGAGATTTTTTGTTCTTTTGTGGGCAAATGTTTTCAAAGGTTTTGTAAAATGTTTGATTTTTAAAAAA
>NW_023495151.1:0-6045 GCF_904425465.1 Colossoma macropomum | reverse complement strand
TTTTCTATCCAAACACTTCGTTCAGCCTGATGGGTCATCATCATCATCATCATCATCATCATCATCATCGTCGTTAACCGCTTAGTCCAGCTAGGGTCGCGGTAGCAGTTGGGAGAGCAGACAATCCCAGACGACCCTGTCCCCCGTAACTTCCTCCAGCTCATTCCCGGGGACCCCAAGCCGCTTCCAGGCCAACCTGGAGATAAAATCCCTCCAGCGCGTCCTAGGTCGACCCCGGGGTCTTGTCCCGGTAGGCCGTGCCTGGTACACCCCCACCGTGAGGCATCCAGGGGGCATCCGGATCAGATGCCCGAACCACCTCAGCTGTCTCCTCTCAATGCGGAGGAGTAGCGGCTATACTCCAAGCATAATGCCCTCCTGACCACGGCTACACCTTGACACCTGTCCATGAATATCATGAACAGGAGTGGAGACAGGGCACAACCCTGGCGGTGTCCAACTCTAACACTGAAAGAGTCCGACTTAATGCAGAGTATATGAACACAGCTCTCACTCTGTGAGTACAGAGATTGAATGGCATGGAGTAGCACCCCCGGCACCCCATACTCCCGGAGGACGTCCCACAAGATATCTTGGGGAACACGGTCGTAAGCCTTCTCCAAATCCACAAAACACATGTAGACTGTGTCCATGCAATATTTCAAAGGCGTGCCAGCCACGACAGCCCCACAATATCCAGAGCCTTAAGCATCTCCGGACGAATCTCATCCACCCCCAGTGCCTTGTCACTGAAGAGCTTGCCAACTACCTCAGTAACCTCCACCAGGGAAATGGAGCTTGACACACCAGAAGCCTCTGGCCCTGACTCCCGTGAGGGAGGAATATCTCCCGGATTAAGGAGTTCCTCAAAGTGCTCCTTCCACCGACCGACAATATCTTGAAGTCAGAGCTTCCCCACCCCTGCCAAATACAGCTTGGGCGCAGCCACCCCGACCGCTCCTGAGTCGCCGGACAGTCGTCCAGAACCTCCTTGAGGCCGACCGAAAGTCTTTTTCCATGGCCTCTCCAAACTCCTCCCACACCCTGGATTTTGCTTCTGCTACCGTTGCGGCTGCCACCTTTTTCGCCTGTCGGTACCTATCTGCTGAATCGGGAGTCCTTCGGGCCATCCAGCCCCTAAAGGCCTCTTTCTTCAGCTTGACGGCCTCCCTCACCCCTGGTGTCCACCAGGGGGTTCTTGGGTTACCGCCCTGACAGGCACCAACAAGCTTCTGGCCACAGCTACGCCTGGCAGCTTCCACAATGGAGGTTTTGAACAGGGTCCATTCAGACTCCATGTCCCCTATCTCCTCCGGGACATGAGAAAAGCTCTCATGGAGGTGGGAGTTAAAATCTTTCCAAACAGGGGCCTCCGACAGTCGTTCCCAGCACACCCTCACTATTCACTTGGGCCTACCGGGTCTGACCATCGGTCTTCACTGCCATCTGATCCAACTCACCACCAGATGGTGATCGGTTGACAGCTCAGCACCTCTCTTCACCCGAGTGTCCAGAACATATGGCCCCAAGTCAGATGAAACGACCACAAAGTCGATCATTGACCTATGACCCAGGGAGCTCTGGTACCATGTACACTTATGAACATCCTTGTGTTCGAACTTGGTGTTCGTTATGGACAATCCATGCCTGGCACAGAAGTCCAATGACAATTCACCATTCGGGTTTAGATCGGGCAGGCCATTCTTTCCAATCACGCCTCTCCAGGTCTCCCAGTCATTGCCAACATGAGCACTGAAGTCTCCCAATAAGACTATGGAGTCTGTAGTTGGCACCCTTTCCAGAACCCCACCCACTCGCTCCAAGAAGGCCGAATACTCCGTCCTGCTGTTTGGTGCATAAGCATACTCAACAGTCAGAGTTTTCCTCTCTGCGATTTTAATTCGCATTGAGGTGACCCTCTCGTCCACCGGGACAAACTCCAACTGCATGGCTGCCAGCCAGGGAATCGTGAGTATCCCCACACCCGCCCGGTGCCTCTCACCCTGTGCAACCCCGGAGTAGGAGAGGGACCAACCCCTATCGGTCCCCCCACGTTGCCTCTTCGGGCTGAGCCCGGCCAGGTTACGTGGGCTGCCCGGCCACCAGGCGCTCGCCGGGGGACGCTACCCCCCGGCCTGGCTCCAGGGTTAGGTCCCGGTGACCCTCTCCCGGGCAGGGTACATGATTTTCTGGGTCCATTTTTCATAGAGGATTTTTGGATCGAGTTAGTCTGGGTCTTCACTCCAGACCTGTTCGCCCTGGGAGACCCTACCAGGAGCATACTGCTCCCGATGACTTAGCTCTGAAGATCCCTAGACCACACGAGCCCTTCTGCCTCGACAAGGCCCCGATCCAGGAAGGGTCCAGATCCTGATGGGTCATTGTATTGTGTTATTGCCACAGTGCTGGGTAGTTCTTAGGTATTGTTGTGGAGCCCAGCTGCTGGGTTAGTGCCTTCTGTTATAAGCAGTGTCATAACAATATCCGCCAGTGTCTCAGCTGGCACTAAACATGGGTTTTCTACATGAGATTTTAGCAGGATCTGACAATCAGTGATATATATCTCATCAATCAGATCCTCATCAGCACGAACAGGAAAAGGAAGAATCATGTGTCATTCAAACTGACAGCATTTCACCATCCTATACACGTTCACTGCAGAATCTGCATCACTTTTACAGTATTTAACCATCCTATACACGTTCACCACCAATGCTGCATCACTTTTACAGTATTTAACCATCCTATACACGTTCACCACCAATGCTGCATCACTTTTACAGTATTTAACCATCCTATACACGTTCACCACCAATGCTGCATCACTTTTACAGTATTTAACCATCCTATACACGTTCACCACCAATGCTGCATCACTTTTACAGTATTTAACCATCCTATACACGTTCACCACCAATGCTGCATCACTTTTACAGTATTTTACCATCCTATATGTAGCTGAGGTATTATTACTTTTTTTTTATTATTTACTTTTCCCTGTTTTATTTGTTTTGCCGTAATAATGTTAGGAATATTTGTAATGTGAACTTCACTAAAACTTTATTTTGGTTTTCTAATTTTTGTTTTTATAGTGAAGTTTTCCAGATTTGCAAAATAAAAACATGGCGGGAGTGTATTTTGTACATGACTGAGAAGTGAAGGAGCTGTTTACTGTTCAAACTGAGGATGTCACAGTCAGTGTAACGTTTGTGGCAGATGTGACTGTACAGATACGAGTATGATTAAGGCATTCAAGGCCTGTAAGTTTGACACAAAGCCTCAACATGTGTGATAATGTATGCTGGTAGTGTATCAGGATTTGTGTGTGGGAACATTATAATACTAGAACTTTTCCAACTTGCAAAGAGTGTCAGTCCAGTGCCAGGGAAGGATCTGTCCATGCTTGAGATGGACGAGGAGGAAAGCTGAATTTCATGTACAGTAAGACTTTGTCAGAGTCTGAGGATGCAGGAGTTGCCCATTGTTAGACTTAAATGATGTCATTGATACCTTCTTTCACTTCAAAGCTGGTGTAGATGGTAGGGTTGATCTGCATAATGCACGTATTGTTACAGGAGGTCAGGTTAATGTAGATGCTGACAGTATAGTGATTAGTGCTCCTCACACAGCCACACAGCCACAACTAGCTAATCCTTCATTAGTTATTAATTTAGTCCATCCAACCACAGCTACTCCTGTCAAAGCTACACCTGACACTGACACAGATCTACAGAAAATGCTTTCTAGTTATGCTGTACTTAGTAAGAAGGTTTTACAGTACATGATCAGCCCCACCTCACCACCCACACTTCCATCACCTTCACCATCACAGCCTGCATCACAACCCAGTGATGTCCACAGCAGCTGTTCACTATCAAACATATCACATGATATCATGCTCCCCCTTTGGGATCTTTCATTGCTCCAGCATTGAGAGTTTAAGACTGAAGGTAGACAGATCAGTGACCAGAGCTCAGATATGAGCTACAGCAACATATGTACACAAATTTCAGTGATGCTGAAATAGTGAGAGGTGGTCTCAGAGTTATCAGGTCTGGAAATTTCAAAACATGTTAATGTCAAACTAATCCAAGAGCTCATGTGCACTAAGCAGCATGACAGTGAAATGCCACAACAGTTCTATACTGAGTGATACGGCTCAAAGAAAAGATCCTGTTCTCATCTAAATATACTGACACGGATGTAAAATATAGAGCACAGTCCATAATAGTTTTCCATCATACTGTATATCAGGGCCTTCAGCATAAGCATGACGATAACAAATGGGGAAATTCAGAGACAGCAGTGTTGGAGACCATTTGTGAGGCAGAGACATGTAAAAGTCCATAAGCACCCACAGCACACAGCTCTGATTTGCAGCTACACAAGACCCTGATATGAGCAAAGAAAGGTCAGATTAAAAACGCAAGCTGAGAAGGCAGAGAAGCTGATGAACATAGTTGAGCTGGACCAGAATCTATTGCCGAGTCAGCAAACAGCCAGCACTGTCCAAGTAAGATGGACAAAGAAAAGGGAAAATCAAAGAGCTGTACCAAATGCTTTAAGCAGAATCATCCTGACTGCACTCTTTGATTTTGCTGAGGAAAAGAGGGTCACAGAGAAGTGGGGAGTCTGAAGAACCCAAAATGTCAAGAAAATTGGAGCCAGTCTCTACTGGGGTACAAGCAGTGACTGGGCCCCACCTTCAGTCCCAGCTGTGCTCCCATCATACTCCTTGGTGTGATACCAGGAGTCTGGGAAGTGTTAAGACCAAACTAGATGGTGTAAAAGTACATGATACATGCAGGTACCTACCTGTGACTGAAAAGATCAACTCCACCTGCACCTTGATACTTTCCTCCAGGTTGGTCTGTTATAAATGTGAAGTAGTATTTACTTTGACCTTCTCTCTCACATCACTCAGTCTGAGAAGTGCAGTCACTGTGTTCATCTCTGAGGTACTGAACTCTGCCTGTGTACTCTGGATCACTATAACAGATCAGGAGTTCTGAGCCAGATCTATCCAGCTCTTTAAGTCCCGAAAGCTTTTTGAACATAGCACTACACACTACACTGAACTTACTGTCAGAGAGCCTGTTAGGACGTTAGCTTTTTCGAGGCTGAAAGATAAGTGATATTTGAAGATTTGAAAAACTAAATGAAGAATGGTTTTAATAAAAATAAAAGCTGAAGACTTTAAATAGTGTCTAGTGTTCGTATTATATTTATGGGTATTCGTGGCTTCTAGTAATGTACTGCTGTCAGTTTGTAAACTCGTATAAATACTGGTTTGTACCCCAATAAAATGTAAGCTCGTATCATTACTGTTAACACCAAACATACAGTATAGTGCCGGTAATATTAGCTAGCAGTCTACTACCTAGGCAACTCGGCTCAGAGGATCACTGCCCACAGCACTGATACTCTGACAGGACTCTCATCTTTGTGAGAACAGAGAGACTAAACCATTTACTTACGTCCACATTAGAGAGTGACTTCAGGATGAGCGAAGGTCTGATTCAGTACATCACAGTGATACTTGTCATCATCCTAGCTGACTCGATCTGCAGAGTGGAGAGTTGGTCACTAGTACCGTAGTGCAAATATGATGTCATTTCTGTGTACCAGTGAGTTGGTCTGACTGTCAGACTGCAGTTGGTTCGTCACATGTGAGAGTGACTGTATCTCCCGCTATCACTCTCTCAGGAACCTCCACCTGGAGATCTGAGAACCAGAGAAAACAGACTCACACTGTGCGAGACTCACACTAAGCCGAGTGTTATGGTGTATGTAATATTCTATTTAGTAAAATAGACTTCCACTTATCCTCAATCATGAAGTTTGACAGCAGCTGCACGATGTGACCACGTGACATAACATATCAATATACAGTGATTTGAGTGAGATTGACCGTATTACACATTAGAAACATTAGCAGTGTGAATTTCCCTGTTGTGGGACTAATAAAGGATATCTGATCTGTGAGATCAGACTCTGACTCTGAAATGCTTTATAAATTGTGGTTCTCAGTTCTAAGCAGTGTTT
>NW_023495150.1:0-438 GCF_904425465.1 Colossoma macropomum | reverse complement strand
TTTTGTCCAAAAAATTCAAATTCCATCATAAAATGAACATGTGATATTGCGCCAAATTTCCCAAAATACCTAAGGCTATAGTCTTACCTTCGTGTGCGTTTTTTTGACGTTCCTAAATTCCCTTAATATTCACCCCAAGGCATTAAAAATTTGTTGGAAAATGTATGACCATGATGTATTTTGTCCAAACAATTCAAATTCCATCATAAAATGAACATGTGATATTGCGCCAAATTTCCCAAAATACCTAAGGCTATAGTCTTACCTTCGTTGCGTTTTTGACCGTTCATAAATTCCTTAATATTCACCCAAGGCATAAAATGTGTTGGAAAATGTATGACCATGATGTATTTTGTCCAAACAATTCAATCCATCATAAAATGAACAGGTGACATTGCGCCAAATTCCAAAATACCTAAGGCTATAGTCTTACTTCGT
>NW_023495149.1:0-1048 GCF_904425465.1 Colossoma macropomum | reverse complement strand
GTGCTGAGGTCTCTTAGGCTTAATTGACCTATGAAGCTAAGCAAGGCTGGGCCAGCTCTTTTCCTGGATGGGAGACCATGCTGCCTTGCTAGGAGTCAAAGCTTTTTAACCAACCTAATTTCAAACTCCACCTATGGATACAGTGAAAACAAGTTCATACTGTGTGACTAGGCAGAAGGCGTAACGACAGCAAATAGGAAGTCTGCATGTCTTTGGTTATATACATTCTACTGAATTACTTTACAAGACCTGTATTGCTTCCAGCATCAGGCAGTATATACAAATCTATGAGAACCCTTGGTTTGGTCTCATGTCAGTAACTAAGCCATGTGGTCAGGGCTTGTATGAAAATTAACTGACATTAGACAGTGGCGGTCAGGTTTTGACCCTAACCTTAATTTTGAATTAAAATACCTAATTCAAAATGAAGAACTTTAGTCAGCCTCATTGAGTCCTAATTAGAGTGCTCCCTGGGATACTTTAAATGGCCATACTGATGCCAAGCTCAGCCAGTGATTCTCTTGGTGCTGAGGTATCTTAGGCTTAATGGACCTATGAGCTAAGCAAGGCTGGGCAGTCTTTTCCTGGATGGGAGACCATGCTGCCTTGCTAGGAGTTCAAAGCTTTTTAACCGAACCTTAATTTCAAAACTCCACTATCGATACAGTGAAAAGAGTTCATACTGTGTGACTAGGCAGAAGGCTTAGACAGCAAATAGGAAGTCTGCATGTCTTTGGTTATACATTCTACTGAATTACTTTACAAGACCTGTATTGGCTTCCAGCTTCAGCCTAGTATATACAAATCTATGAGAACCTGGTTGGTCTCATGTCAGTAACTAAGTCATGTGGTCAGGGATTGTACTGAAAACTAATTGACTTTTGAAGTTGCAATCAGGTTTTGAACCAACCTTTATTATTAAATAAATAATTAGATTCAAAATGAAGAACTTTAAAAAGTCACCCTCCATTGAGTCCTAATAGAGTGCTGGGATACTTTAAATGGCCAATACTGGATGCCAAGCTCAGCCAGTGATTCCTTGGTGCTG
>NW_023495148.1:0-658 GCF_904425465.1 Colossoma macropomum | reverse complement strand
AGCCAATACAGGCCTTCTGGCCTTCTAAAGTAGTTCAGGACAATAATAACTGAGTACATGCAGACTTCCAATTTGCTCTCTTAAGCCCTCTGCTTAGTCCCACAGTATGAACTTCTTTTCAACGTATCCAAGGTTTTATTTCAAAGTAAAAGGTTGGTTGAAAACTTTGAACTCCTGGCAAGGAAGCATGGTCTCCATCCAGTGACTAACCTAGACCAGCCTTGCTTAGCTTAAGAATACAAGTCAACCCAAGAGATCCCAGCCCCATAGGGAACTGCTTGCAGCAGGCATCCAGTTTGGGCCATTTAAATGATCCCATCACTGTATTAGGTATCAGTAGAGGCTGTCTCTTATACACATCTCATCTTCACCCCAAGTATTTCTTATTTCAAAGTAAAGGTCAATTTCAATACCTGAATTCAAATTCTAATGTGAGTTAGTTTTACAATACAAGCCCTGATCAAGCCCCACATTGCTTAGTTTCAGGCATGAGACCAGACCAAGTTCTCATAGGTCTGTATCCACTGGCTGAAGCTGGTAGCCAATACAGGCCTTCTGGCCTTCTAAAGTAGTTCAGGACATATATACTGAGTACATGCAGACTTCCATTTGCTCTCTTAAGCCCTCTGCTTAGTCCCACAGTATGAAGTTCTTTTCA
>NW_023495147.1:0-1590 GCF_904425465.1 Colossoma macropomum | reverse complement strand
ATGTGTTGGAAAACGTATGTCCATGATGTATTTTGTCCAAACAATTCAAATTCCTTCATAAAATGAACCTTTGATGTTTTTCCAAATTTCCAAAATACATTAGACTATAGCCTTACCTTCGTGTGCGTTTTTTGACCGTTCCTAAATCCCCTTAATATTCACCCCAAGCCATCAAATTGTGGAAAAAGTAGTCTATGACCATGATGTATTTTGTCCAAACAATCAAATTCATCATAAAATGAACATGTGACATTGCGCCAAATTTCCCAAAATGCCTAAGGCTATAGTCTTACCTGCGTGTGCGTTTTTTGGACCGTCATAATTCCTAATATTCACCCCAAGGCATCAAAATGTGTGTGTGGAAAATGTATGACCATGATGTATTTGTCCAAAACAATTCAATTCCATCATAAAAGAGAACCTTTGATGTTTGCGCCAAATTTCCCAAAATACATAAGGCTATAGTCTACCTTCGTGTGCGTTTTTTGACCGTTCATAAATTCCCTTAATATTCACCCAAGGCATCAAAATGTGTTGGAAAATGTATGACCATGATGTATTTTGTCCAAACAATTCAAATTCATCATAAAATGAACATGTGATATTGCGCCAATTCCCAAAATACCTAAGGCTATAGTCTTACCTTCGTGTGCGTTTTTTGACCGTTCCTAAATGTCCTTATATTCACCCCAAGGCATCAAAATGTGTTGGAAAACTGTATGACCATGATGTATTTTGTCCAAACAATTCAAATTCCTCATAAAATGGACATTGATGTTTCGCCAAATTCCCAAAATACCTAATGCTATAGTCTTACCTTCGTGTGCGTTTTTGACCGTTCATAAATTCCCTTAATATTCACCCCAAGGCATCAAATGTGTTGGAAATGTATGACCATGATGTATTTTGTCCAAACAATTCAAATTCCATCATAAAATGGACATGTGATATGCGCCAAATTCCCAAAGTACCTAAGGCTATCGTCTTACCTTCGTGTGCGTTTTGGACCGTACATAAATTCATAATATTCACCCCAAGGCATCAGAATGTGCTGGAAAGTGTGACCATGATGTATTTTGTACAACACAATTCAAATGCCATCATAAAAGGACAAGTGATATTGCGCCAGATTTCCCAAAATACATAAGGCTATAGTCTACCTTCGTAGTGCGTCTTTTGACCGTCCTAAAATGTCATTAATATTCACACCCAGGCATCAAAATAGGTTGGAAAATGTAGACCATGATGTATATTGTCCAAACAATACAAATCTCATTTGTTTTTAGGCACACTTTATGTTCGCCAAATTTCCCAAAATACCTAAGGCTATATAGTCTACTTCGTGTGCGTTTGACCGGTCATAAATCCTTTAATATTCACAAGGCATCAGTGTATTGGGAAATGTATGACCATGATGTATTTTGTCCAAACAATCAAATTCATCAAAAATGGACATGTGATATGCGCCAAATTTCCCAAAATACCTAAGGCTATAGTCTTACCTTCGTGTGCGTTTTTGACCGAGTCCTAAATCCTTAATGTTCACCCCAAGGCATCAAAATGTTGGAAAGTATGACATGATGTATTTTG
>NW_023495146.1:0-2736 GCF_904425465.1 Colossoma macropomum | reverse complement strand
TAAACTAACACATTAGAATTGAATTCAGGTATTGAATGTGACCTTTACTTGAAATAAGAAATACTTGGGTGAAGATGAAGAGTTTTTAAAAAGATAGCCTCTATTGATACCTAATACAGTGATGGGATCATTTAAATGGCCAAAACTGGATGCCAGCTGCAAGCAGTTCCCTATGGGGCTGGGATCTCTTAGGTTGGTCTTGTATGCTAAGCTAAGCAAGGCTGGTCTAGGTCAGTCACTGGATGGGAGACCATGCTGCCTTGCCAGGAGTTCAAAGTTTTCAACCAACCTTTTACTTTGAAATAAAACCTTGGATACGTTGAAAAGAAGTTCATACTGTGGGACTAAGCAGAGGCTTAAGAGAGCAAATTGGAAGTCTGCATGTACTCAGTTATATATTGTCCTGAACTACTTAGAAGCACAGAAGGCTGTATTGGCTACCAGCTTCAGCCAGTGGATACAGACCTATGAGAACTCTTGGTCTGGTCTCATGCCTGAAACTAAGCAATGTGGGGCTTGATCAGGGCTTGTATTGTAAACTAACTCACATTAGAATTTGAATTCAGGTATTGAAATTGACCTTTACTTTGAAATAAGAAATACTTGGGGTGAAGATGAAGAGTTTTTAAAAAGATAGCCTCTACTGATACCTAATACAGTGTAGGGATCATTTAAATGGCCCAAACTGGATGCCTGCTGCAAGCAGTTCCCTATGGGGCTGGGATCTCTTAGGGTTGACTTGTATGCTAAGCTAAGCAAGGCTGGTCTAGGTTAGTCACTGGATGGGAGACCATGCTGCCTTGCCAGGAGTTTCAAAGTTTTCAACCAACCTTTTACTTGAAATAAAACCTTGGATACGTTGAAAAGAAGTTCATACTGTGGGACTAAGCAAAGGCTTAAGAGAGCAAATTGGAAGTCTGCATGTACTCAGTTTATATATTGTCCTGAACTACTTTAGAAGGCCAGAAGGCCTGTATTGGCTACCAGCTTCAGCCAGTGGATACAGACCTATGAGAACTCTTGGTCTGGTCTCATGCCTGAAACTAAGCAATGTGGGGCTTGATCAGGGCTTGTATTGTAAACTAACTCACATTAGAATTTGAATTCAGGTATTGAAATTGACCTTTACTTTGAAATAAGAAATACTTGGGTGAAGATGAAGAGTTTTAAAAGATAGCCTCTATTGATACCTAATACAGTGATGGGATCATTTAAATGGCCCAAACTGGATGCCAGCTGCAAGCAGTTCCCTATGGGGCTGGGATCTCTTAGGGTTGACTTGTATGCTAAGCTAAGCAAGGCTGGTCTAGGTCAGTCACTGGATGGGAGACCATGCTGCCTTGCCAGGAGTTCAAAGTTTTCAACCAACCTTTTACTTTGAAATAAAACCTTGGATACGTTGAAAAGAAGTTCATACTGTGGGACTAAGCAGAGGGCTTAAGAGAGCAAATTGGAAGTCTGCATGTACTCAGTTATATATTGTCCTGAACTACTTTAGAAGGCCAGAAGGCCTGTATTGGCTACCAGCTTCAGCCAGTGGATACAGACCTATGAGAACTCTTGGTCTGGTCTCATGCCTGAAACTAAGCAATGTGGGGCTTGATCAGGGCTTGTATTGTAAACTAACTCACATTAGAATTTGAATTCAGGTATTGAAATTGACCTTTACTTTGAAATAAGAAATACTTGGGGTGAAGATGAAGAGTTTTTAAAAAGATAGCCTCTATTGATACCTAATACAGTGATGGGATCATTAAATGGCCCAAACTGGATGCCTGCTGCAAGCAGTTCCCTATGGGGCTGGGATCTCTTAGGGTTGACTTGTATGCTAAGCTAAGCAAGGCTGGTCTAGGTCAGTCACTGGATGGGAGACCATGCTGCCTTGCCAGGAGTTCAAAGTTTCAACCAACCTTTTACTTTGAAATAAAACCTTGGATACGTTGAAAAGAAGTTCATACTGTGGGACTAAGCAGAGGCTTAAGAGAGCAAATTGGAAGTCTGCATGTACTCAGTTATATATTGTCCTGAACTACTTTAGAAGGCCAGAAGGCCTGTATTGGCTACCAGCTTCAGCCAGTGGATACAGACCTATGAGAACTCTTGGTCTGGTCTCATGCCTGAAACTAAGCAATGTGGGGCTTGATCAGGGCTTGTATTGTAAACTAACTCACATTAGAATTTGAATTCAGGTATTGAAATTGACCTTTACTTTGAAATAAGAAATACTTGAGGTGAAGATGAAGAGTTTTTAAAAGATAGCCTCTATTGATACCTAATACAGTGATGGGATCATTTAAATGGCCAAATGGATGCCTGCTGCAAGCAGTTCCCTATGGGCTGGGATCTCTTAGGGTTGACTTGTATGCTAAGCTAAGCAAGGCTGGTCTAGGTCAGTCACTGGATGGGAGACCATGCTGCCTTGCCAGGAGTTCAAAGTTTTCAACCACCCTTTTACTTTGAAATAAAACCTTGGATACGTTAAAGAAGTTCATACTGTGGGACTAAGCAGAGGGCTTAAGAGAGCAAATTGGAAGTCTGCATGTACTCAGTATATATATTGTCCTGAACTACTTTAGAAGGCCAGAAGGCCTGTATTGCTACCAGCTTCAGCCAGTGGATACAGACCTATGAGAACTCTTGGTCTGGTCTCATGCCTGAAACTAAGCAATGTGGGGCTTGATCAGGGCTTGTATTGTAAACTAACTCACATTAGAATTTGAATTCAGGTATTGAAAT
>NW_023495145.1:0-2336 GCF_904425465.1 Colossoma macropomum | reverse complement strand
TGGGATCTCTTAGGGTTGACTTGTATGCTAAGCTAAGCAAGGCTGGTCTAGGTCAGTCACTGGATGGGAGACCATGCTGCCTTGCCAGGAGTTCAAAGTTTTCAACCAACTTTTACTTGAAATACAACATTGGATACGTTGAAAAGAAGTTCATACTGTGGGACTAAGCAGAGGGCTTAAGAGAGCAAATTGGAAGTCTGCATGTACTCAGTTATATATTGTCCTGAACTACTTTAGAAGGCCAGAAGGCCTGTATTGGCTACCAGCTTCAGCCAGTGGATACAGACCTATGAGAACTCTTGGTCTGGTCTCATGCCTGAAACTAAGCAATGTGGGGCTTGATCAGGGCTTGTATTGTAAACTAACTCACATTAGAATTTGAATTCAGGTATTGAAATTGACCTTTACTTTGAAATAAGAAATACTTGGGGTGAAGATGAAGAGTTTTAAAAAGATAGCCTCTATTGATACCAATACAGTGATGGGATCATTTAAATGGCCCAAAACTGGATGCCTGCTGCAAGCAGTTCCCTATGGGGCTGGGATCTCTTAGGGTGACTTGTATGCTAAGCTAAGCAAGGCTGGTCTAGGTCAGTCACTGGATGGGGAGACCATGCTGCTTGCCAGGAGTTCAAAGTTTTCAACCCAACTTTTACTTTGAAATAAAACCTGGATACGTTGAAAAGAAGTTCATACTGTGGGACTAAGCAGAGGGTTAAGAGAGCAAATTGGAAGTCTGCATGTACTCAGTTATATATTGTCCTGAACTACTTTAGAAGGCCAGAAGGCCTGTATTGGCTACCAGCTTCAGCCAGTGGATACAGACCTATGAGAACTCTTGGTCTGGTCTCATGCCTGAAACTAAGCAATGTGGGGCTTGATCAGGGCTGTATTGTAAACTAACTCACATTAGAATTGAATTCAGGTATTGAAATTGACCTTTACTTTGGAATAAGAAATACTTGAGGTCAAGATGAAGAGTTTTAAAAGATAGCCTCTATTGATACCTAATACAGTGATGGGATCATTTAAATGGCCCAAACTGGATGCGTGCTGCAAGCAGTTCCCTATGGGGCTGGTATCTCTTAGGGGTGACTTGTCTGTTAAGCTAAGCAAGGCTGGTCTAGGTCAGTCACTGGATGGGAGACCATGCTGCCTTGCCAGGAGTTCAAAGTTTTCAACCAAACTTTTACTTTGAAATAAAACATTGGATACGTTGAAAAGAAGTTCATACTGTGGGACTAAGCAGAGGGCTTAAGAGAGCAAATTGGAAGTCTGCATGTACTCAGTTATATATGTCACTGAACTACTTTAGAAGGCCAGAAGGCCTGTATTGGCTACCAGCTTCAGCCAGTGGATACAGACCTATGAGAACTCTTGGTCTGGTCTCATGCCTGAAACTAAGCAATGTGGGGCTTGATCAGGGCTTGTATTGTAAACTAACTCACATTAGAAGTTGAATTCAGGTATTGTAAATTGACCTATTACTTTGAAATAAGAAATACTTTGGGTGAAGATGAAGAGTTTTAAATAAGATAGCCTCTATGATACCTAATACAGTGATGGGATCATTTAAATGGCCAAACTGGATGCCAGCTGCAAGCGGTGTCCCTATGGGGCTGGATCTCTTAGGTTGACTTGTAGCTAAGCTAAGCAAGGCTGGTCTAGGTAGTCACTGGATGGGAGACCATGCTAGCCTTGCAGGAGTTCAAATTTTTTCAACCAAGCTTTTACTTTGAAATAAAACCTTGGATACGTTGAAAAGAAGTTCATACTGTGGGACTAAGCAGAGGGCTTAAGAGAGCAAATTGGAAGTCTGCATGTACTCAGTTATATATTGTCCTGAACTACTTTAGAAGGCCAGAAGGCCTGTATGGCTACCAGCTTCAGCCAGTGGATACAGACCTATGAGAAACTCTGGTCTGGTCTCATGCCTGAAACTAAGCAATGTGGGGCTTGATCAGGGCTTGTATTGTAAACTAACTCACATTAGAATTTGAATTCAGGTATGAAATTGACCTTTACTTTGAAATAAGAAATACTTGGGGTGAAGATGAAGAGTTTTTAAAAAGATAGCCTCTATTGATACCTAATACAGTGATGGGATCATTTAAATGGCCAAACTGGATGCCAGCTGCAAGCAGTTCCCTATGGGGCTGGGATCTCTTAGGGGTGACTTGTATGCTAAGCTAAGCAAGGCTGGTCTAGGTCAGTCACTGGATGGGAGACCATGCTGCCTTGCCAGGAGTTCAAAGTTTTCAACCAACCTTTTACTTTGAAATAAAACCTTGGATACGTTGAAAAGAAGTTCATACTGTGGGACTAAGCAGAGGGCT
>NW_023495144.1:0-1786 GCF_904425465.1 Colossoma macropomum | reverse complement strand
ATCTGTGTTTGTCGGGTGACGTCTTTAATTTGGCTTAAATTCAGTTGGAACTTTTTTCTAGTGCAATGGAAGGCGTCTCAATGACAAAAAAGGCGCTCGCATGTGGCGGATAGCGGCAGGAGCGTTAAATCCGCTTCTTTTTTTCGTGTTTGTCGAGGTGACGTCTTTAATTTGGCTTAAATTCAGTTGGAACTTTTTTCTAGTGCAATGGAAGGCGTCGCAATGACAAAAAAGGCGCTCGCATGTGGCGGATAGCGGCAGGAGCATTTAAATCCGCTTCTTTTTTTCATGTTTGTCTTGTCGACGTCTTTAATTTGGCTTAAATTCAGTTGGAACTTTTTTCTAGTGCAATGGAAGGCGTCTCAATGACAAAAAGGCGCTCGCATGTGGCGGATAGCGGCAGGAGCGTTAAAATCCGCTTTTTTTTTCGTGTTTGTCTTGGTGACGTCTTTAATTTGGCTTAAATTCAGTTGGAACTTTTTTCTAGTGCAATGGAAGGCGTCTCAATGACAAAAAAGGCGCTCACATGTGGCGGATAGCGGCAGGAGCGTTAAATCCGCTTCTTTTTTTTCGTGTTTGTCGAGGTGACGTCTTTAATTTGGCTTAAATTCAGTTGGAACTTTTTTCTAGTGCAATCGAAGGCGTCTCAATGACAAAAAGGCGCTCGCATGTGGCGGATAGCGGCAGGAGCGTTAAAATCCGCTTTTTTTTTCGTGTTTGTCGTGGTGACGTCTTTAATTTGGCTTAAATTCAGTTGGAACTTTTTCTAGTGCAATGGAAGGCGTCTCAATGACAAAAAAGGCGCTCGCATGTGGCGGATAGCGGCAGGAGCATTTAAATCCGCTTCTTTTTTTTCGTGTTTGTCTTGTGACGTCTTTAATTTGGCTTAATTCAGTTGGAACTTTTTTCTAGTGCAATGGAAGGCGTCTCAATGACAAAAAGGCGCTCACATGTGGCGGATAGCGGCAGGAGCGTTAAAATCCGCATTTTTTTTTCGTGTTTGTCTGGTGACGTCTTTAATTTGGCTTAATTCAGTTGGAACTTTTTTCTAGTGCAATGGAAGTCGTCTCAATGACAAAAAGGCGCTCGCATGTGGCGGATAGCGTCAGGAGCGTTTAAATCCGCATATTTTTTCGTGTTTGTCGAGGTGACGTCTTTAATTTGGCTTAAATTCAGTTGGAACTTTTTTCTAGTGCAATGGAAGGCGTCTCAATGACAAAAAGGCGCTCGCATGTGGCGGATAGCGGCAGGAGCAGTTAAATCCGCTATTTTTTTTTCGTGTTTGTCGAGGTGACGTCTTTAATTTGGCTTAAATTCAGTTGGAACTTTTTTCTAGTGCAATGGAAGGCGTCTCAATGACAAAAAAGGCGCTCGCATGTGGCGGATAGCGGCAGGGCGTTAAATCCGCTTTTTTTTTCGTGTTTGTCTTGTTGACGTCTTTAATTTGGCTTAAATTCAGTTGGAACTTTTTTCTAGTGCAATGGAAGGCGTCTCAATGACAAAAAAGGCGCTCGCATGTGGCGGATAGCGGCAGGAGCGTTAAAATCCGCTTTTTTTTCGTGTTTGTCGAGTTGACGTCTTTAATTTGGCTTAAATTCAGTTGGAACTTTTTTCTAGTGCAATGGAAGGCGTCTCAATGACAAAAAGGCGCTCGCATGTGGCGGATAGCGGCAGGAGCGTTAAAATCCGCTTTTTTTTCGTGTTTGTCTTGTTGACGTCTTTAATTTGGCTTAAATTCAGTTGGAACTTTTTTCTAGTGCAATGGAAGGCGTCTCAATGACAAAAA
>NW_023495143.1:0-69745 GCF_904425465.1 Colossoma macropomum | reverse complement strand
TTTCGTGAGGATTAAAACCCATTTTGACAGTAGAAGATGCACCGTTATTAGCCTACAGCAAATGGGGTTGTCAGTTTGGTTGCAAATCTCAACTTCACCACTAGGGTTATACTGATTATTTTACATATTACTCTTAGCTTCTTTGTAGAAGGAGCAACAAGCTTTGAGAAGGACTGAGGTGGCTGAGCATCAAAAGAAAATTTCATATTAGTAACTATAAATTGCGAGTGTTTTGTATGCTGCATATTGTGAGCTCTAATTTTCAGCTCAACGGTCACTATCTATGGACATCTAGAAAGCTACTTTCCACTGTTTCTTTAACTATCATGAAAGTTTGACACTAAGTTCACCCTCGACCAAAATATGATCTTGTGATAGAAAACAATATACATATTTTCAATTAAACGTCAATTTTGATTTCTGTCCTCATCTGAAAACGAACCCTGATGTCCATCGGACTTTGGCCATGTATTGTTCCTCCAATTTTTGGCAACTGTTATGAAATTCTGTAAAACTGAATTTGACCAATGCTAATCTCAACTAAACTCTGAATGTGGTTTTTATTTTAATACCAAAAAATTCTCATTTGTTTTTCATTTATACTATGTTTAATTACTGTGTTGTAAAAACTTAATGCATATATGATTGCTGTAAACATCAAAACATTTTTTTGGTAATGTTCCCTGTCTCGATCCTCTCTTGCATTTTTCATGACGTGCGAGTGCGGTTTTGTCTGGATTGATGGAGTGTGCGGGGGAGGTGTAGGTTTCCTTCAGGCATGGACATTGAGAAAAGTTCTGCTGGCTCCTGGAGTGAGTCTGAGGCCTCTGTGGTCGCAGACAGCTGGGCTGTGGCTCTGTGTTCAGCTTCTCCCACTCCTCTACATCTCAGTCCTTGAACCCAGACACATGTGTGGGACGGGTTTCAATTTGTTCTGGGAGTGAAGCTCATCTGTGAGCTGCAGCAGGCACAAGCAGTCCAACTGTCAAGCTCCAGAGAACAGCTCTCAATCACCTTCTCTTGTAAGTATTTTAAGCCTATTTTGTAGCTGAATTACTTTTACCATAAGGGTCTGGTAATGTCATTTGTGCATGAACTTCACAGGCAAATCATACGGATGACAGGAGTCTTGTGGAAGTTCCCCAAATTACCTCAAATAACACCAGGAATGAAACATCATTATGTTTGACTGTTTAACTCAGCATTATGCGAACACACATTTGTGGTCCACATTCAAAGCTCCATTTTTAGCTGTTTAGCCATGTGAAAAACGTTCAAAAATTCATTATTACTTAGCCTTGTAAAAACTATAGATATTGCAGATTCGTACTTGGATTAAAATCACAGATCTTGTTGGTAATGCCTTCAATTTACAGCACACGCTCTCAGGTACAACTAGATCAGCTTAAACAGGGCTTTAGTGGTAGGAAGTAAAATAAGAGTGTCAAAATTAGCCATCACAAGCACGCTCCGTGTTCTTATGTTGATTTATGTAGTGGCAGCAGTGTATTTAAATCTCATTGCAGGCTGCAGCACTGAATCTCATATAGAGTAAGTGTCTAGATGTGCTGGAGCTAGATGGGTCTGTTAATGGTAGTTTCACAAGCAAAATGTTCAATAAAGAGTCTCAACCTGTCCCACTTTGTTTTTTGAACTTTGGTACTGTAGCCCACCATGCACACACACTCTTAAAAGCATACGTGAATGGGAAGAGAAAGTGAGGTGACCAAACTTACTAGCTTAGCATCAACAGAATGAAAATTTGCTCCTTAGGATAAATCATGACAACCCACTGTCAAAAGAGGATCTTCATTTAGCCTTTGTTACACACCTTAAGAGAAATTAAAACAACCTCATTTCCAAAAAAGTTTGGACGCTGTGCAAAAATGTAATAAAACAAATGCAATGGATGTCCAGATCCTTTAAACCCTATATTTCTTGAAAATAGTACAAACAAAATAAAAAACTATCAATTGTTGAAACTGAAACATTGTATTGTTTTTTTTTTTTTGAAATATTTGCCCATAATTGAATTTGATGCCAACAACAGACGCTTCCAAATAGTTGGACAGGGCAACAAACGGCTGGTAAGTGTGGTACTACAAAAAAAAAAAAAAAACCTGGTGGTTGATTGGCAACAGGCCAGTAACATGATTGTGGTATTAAAAAGCATTCAGAGAGGCTGAGTCTTTCAGAAGTAAAAATGGGGAGGGATTCGCCACTCTGCAAAAGACTGTATGGTCAAAATATGCACCATTCATGAATATGTATCTCAACATAAATAGCAAGAACTTCTGCTTTGCATCATCGATGGTATCTATAATATTAAAAGATTCAGATAATCTGGAGAAATCCGAAAATCGAGATATTCTGCAAGGGCCAAGTCCAAAACAATTTTTGCAATAGCTAATATCTTTATTTGGAACCCTCAGGCGGAACTGCATTAAAAAACAGACATGTTTCTCTAAGGAAATCACTGCTGACTCAGCAACAACACTTCTGAAAACCACTGTCTATGAAACAGTTCCTCCTCTTCCACAATTCAAGTTAAAACTCTAAAATGCAAAGGTCGAGACGACCACATATACAGATCCAGAAACACTGCTGCTGCCTTACGCATGGCCCGAGCTCATTTAATGTACTGAAGTGAGATGGAGATATTCTGTGGTCCATGCAATCACCTTATGAAGTCTTTTTGACATCATGGATATGTGTCTCTGGGATACAATGACCACTCAGCTTGTTGAAAACTTCTCTGTTTCAACATTTGATATGTTGTCGTTGTATATTTCCTTTAATATGGTTTATCAGATTTGTGGTCATTGCATTCTATTTTTACTACAGTCTGCACTGCATCCCAACCTTTTGGAAATATGGGTTCTAAAAAGCATATTATGTTAAAGTGATTTGTTTCAAATTATGCACGCGCATTTGAGATTAAACAGCTGGTCAATTACTAGTTGCAGGCTAGTGAAGTTACCCTGCCGACAGTGAGGGTTGTTCACTAGCACACACTCTCCCTATAAGCACCGTGAAACTAAATATCACAGTTCTACACACTATGCTGCAGTTGTCGAATCAGAAAGAAAAGAGAAACAGAACAGGATAACATGGAGTACATGAACCACAGTTAGAGAACATTTTATTTACTTTGTACAGTGTAAGATATCTAAGTTATCAGTAGCTGTGTTAAGAGTTAAGTTGAAATAAAATCTTTGGTCAAAAGAACATTTACTATTTATATCTAAAACTGAAGCAATATACGTAGATCCTTGAATTATCTTCCACTGAATACACATTAGCATGATCTCATGATGTTGTAGGACATCTCATCAGTGTGTTTTTAGAGAAATAATGTATTATGTATGTAGACAAACAGTTCTACTTAGTGCGGAAGCTTGGAGCATGCTCAAGTCTCTTTCGTCTCTCTTGTATGTGTGTTTTAGCTCACCAGTCTCCATCAGGTTGGTGTTCTGTGGGAGACTGTGCCGATAGAGCTGGAGTTTTTCCACAGTGTGCTCATGGGGGATCAGTGAGTGCTGACCTGTGGGATATTACGATGCACAGGCTGGTCTGCAGACCGCTGCAGTGTGTGGAGTGGCGCCTCAGTGCTCCAGTATCGCCCAGTTTGGAGCTGGAACTGGACCATATGGCTGAATGAGTTGGAGTGTGAGGGGAACGAGACGTCCCTGGGGACCTGCAGATTTCAGCTGTGTGGAGTGTGTCTATGGCACAGTGTGTTGGACACAGATGATGTAGGAGTGCGTGTGCTCCGGTACGATGATGACTAACATTAACATAGGCAGTGTGCAGACATGCACTTATCGCTACTAGCCATTTAAAAAACTGTATCTGTGTACTACATAAACAGTAATCGTTACTAGAGTAAGAAAAACATGTTTAACATCTGTTAACATAAAACACACTGCTCACAGAAGGTGTACAAAGGATGTTCCAGAAGTTTCCTGACATACTTAGTATGTACATTTATTTTTAGAGGGATCAATCAACGACAAGTCCTGCTTAATCTGAATATGAAACGTATCACGATGTTGATTCGGAGACTTAATACTAGTCTGTGTCCTTCTCGCTACCTAGAGTACAAAGAGATCAGACTCACTGAGGCTGTGGGGATCTGGAAGTGTTCCTGACACATGGACCCTGGGGTAACTGGGTGTGTAAATATATGGATGCGGACAGTTCATTTGATCTGTCAGGAGATGAGACTGTGAAAATCTGGCAGTTAGGGGTCGTTGAGCACACCAAAGCAAGAGTGGATCACCTCCCTAACTGCTGGATGACCTGAAATGTGGAACACATGACTCTATGTATGGCACGTGTCCCTCTTCCCCTGGGACCAGATTACTGTGATAACTCGTAATGAGGTGACGCACATTACTTGCTCAGTAGCAGTTTTCTTACTTTCTATGTAATAGTACCGTGAGTAAAAATTATCTGTCTAAAAGTAGACTTAAAGTGGATTACAGCAGAGACTCTGAGAACTGTTAGATGAATTAGTAGATTAGCTATGACTGGCTAGACTTGCTATGACTTGTGTTTCTTAAAAGTTAAATACAATACCCCATTTCACAAAAAAAGTGGGACGCTGTGCAGAATGTGAATAAAAAAGAATGCATGATATCACATCATGTGAAACGCTATATTTTTTTAAAGGAAATACTACAAAGAACAACATATCACGTGTTGATACTGAGAACTGTTTTGTGTTTTTTGAAAATATTTGCCTCATTTTTAAATTGAAGCCACATACTTTCTGAAAAGTTGGACTGGGGGCATGTTACCACGTGTTTTCCACACGTCTGTCTTTAACAAGCCTCTGTAGCGTTTTGGGAACTGAGGAAACCATTTGCTGTAGTTTTGAAGTAATATGTGTTTCCCATTCTTGCTTGACATAGGCTTTTAGCTGCTCAACAGTTCAGGTCTCGCTTTGTCATATTTTTCATTTCCATAAAGTGCAAATGTTTTCATGTGGGTGCACAGTAGTCTGGATGGAACCTGGCAGGCAGGCCGAACTCTTTAATACTGAGCATGCTGTTGTAACAGGAGCATATGCAGAATGTGGTTTGTCATGGTCAATCAGCGTGCGTCGGCTCCTGTGTAGCATAGTTGGTCGCCTCATGATTCATCTACGCGCCTCGGGTTCGGGTGTTGCCAAAACATTGTGTAGGCGAGATCTCATTTATCGTTCAGGCACATTAATGGCACCTTCACAGATGTTGCAAGACACCATGCCATGTACACTAATGCACCTCCTCACCATCAGGATGCTGCTTTTGAACTGTGCACTGCACACCAAGCTGAGTGGTCTTTAGCCAGAGGAAACAGTGTCCATGATTTCCAAACACGAATTTATCGAAGTGTTGATGGTTGTCAAATCACAGGACACGATGGTTTCCACTGGTATAAACCGGAACGCAGCTCTGAGAGAGTTGCAGTCCATTTTCAAGGATGGTGATGCTCAGGTCGTCGCCAGGCTGTGAGTAAGATGGCAGGAGGCATTCTGAGTTGCTATGATACAGTTTTTGCTTATGATGGCGTTTTAACCAGTCATCTTGTGCGAATATACATCACAGATTCGGGGTGATTCCTGAGCCCATGCAGTGATTTCCCCTAACACAGATAAAACGAACATGGCTGTTGTGTAAAGCAGGCGGTGAGGGCCCAAAGCTCACGGCAGCAGATAGATACAGAGATCTTCTCCAGATTCGCTGAATCTTTGGAATGATATATTTGTGTATCTGTAGGATGATTAGATACTGGGGTGGCAAAGTCTTGTGCGTAGCTGGAAGTGGTATGTGAGATAAATGTGATGTTCTAGGTGAGATTGCTGTCTCTATGTGCTCACACAGTCTTGTACTGAGTGGCGAATCCTCCCGCATCTTTACTTCTGAAAGACTCAGCCTCTCTGGGATGCTTTTTTATACACAATCATGTACTGAACCTGTTTGCCAATCACACCAGTAGCATTACACAACAGTTACGTTACCAGCCGTTTGTTGCCCCGTCCAACTTTTCTGGAACATGTTGTTGGCCTCAAATTCAAATGGGACAAAAGTATTTTTCAAAAACGAATAAAATTTCTCACGTGTTCCACATTATGATACGTTGTCTTTGGATCTACTCATGAAATACAGGTTTAAATGATTTGCACACATTGCATTTTGTTTTTTTGTGTGTGGAAATGGGGTTGTGAAGTCAGAAAAGCGGTTCGAGTGGTTATACCTAATGGCCAGCTTTGAGGTTGAATGTACTTCAACTTCAAATGTACTTTTTGAGTACATTGAAGTTCCTGTAGTTACTAATAATATGTTTAGCATGTAATATGCTGGCAGTTTACGGTAATAAATAAATTGTGTTTTTCTGACTAACACGAGAGAAAACCCCATTGCACGCTGCAAACCATCTGAAATGCTCATTTCCCAACCAGAGAATCACATGCTCAGTAAGGACACTTATATTGAGTTCAGTTTTAGTAGTTGTTTAATATCCATTATTTTTTACATTTGTTGTGTCAGTTAACCTTATGTGAGCTTCAGTTTTGTGATTGTTGATGTCAGATGTATTTTTCCACAGTGAAAATACATGAATCATAAATTTACTATATATTGTTGTGAGCTCGTGAGACTGCAGTAATTTATCAGTGTTTGTTATCACCTCCTTGTGTGATGTGTGTGATGTAGAGCACCTGCCTCTCAGGCTGAGGGGAATGGAAAGTGGAGAGCTGCGTCTGTGGAGGCTGAGGTGTGTATTATAACACTGAGAGTGGAGGTCTGTTGTGATGATACGTGTGGGACATCAGAGATGCTCAGGTGGTCTGCAGTGGCAGCTGGGCTGTGGGCCGGCGCTGAGGTGCGTCTGGATGGGGATTCTGTCTTTGGTGCTGTGAATGGCCGATCTGGCTACACATGTAGTGAAGTGTAGAGGAATGAGATTCACCTGTGGACTGTCCTCATGTCCCTGAAGAACCACACTGACTGCTCCCAGCAGGCAGGACGCTGGAGTCACCTGTGCGGTCAGAGGAGTCCTGGTACATTTCAGGGTTTCAGATCTAATCTAACCATCTAACATTTTTCCTCCAAATGTAACTATTTTCAAAGCAACTTCATGTGCAAGGAAGTTACAATATGACTCGACATAGCCGCAGTGGGCTTAGGTACAT
This sequence comes from Colossoma macropomum, assembly GCF_904425465.1. NCBI lineage: Eukaryota > Metazoa > Chordata > Actinopteri > Characiformes > Serrasalmidae > Colossoma > Colossoma macropomum. The sequence continues at coordinate 62,565 of NW_023495143.1, read as the reverse complement.
ATAGCTTTATGCAGATTAACAAATACATTAAATATTGATTCAATACACACACATCACACAAACATGCTGGCAGGTGGTTTTAGACTTATATATATGCACATATTACATACCATTAACTGTCTTTTATACTGTGTTGGTACATATTAATACAAATAGAATGACATTGTAACGACTGTGATGTTTTTGCTCTTACCGATGGATTAGTAGTAGAGCTAATGTGTACCGCTAACACTGCGCACTCACAATGTTGTTAAATGAGTGGTTTTTACTCTTTGAACAGATCCAGACTCTATAATCAAAAACATGCACAGGGGTCAGATCTAAAACTATCCAAAAAGACACCAGGAAAACAGAAAAACATCACACAGTCAGTGCAACCAAGCTCAAAAAGCAAAGGTAAAATCACATTCAAAGAAGTTCCAAAACACAGTCCAGATACACCAAAGGCAAAGTCTATATAGAGCGCGTTGGTATGCTCAAGGACATTACGACAATACCGTAGCACTTTGCTAAGCTAAAACTGACTAGACTCATGTGACATGCAAACCAGGTGTAGCAGAGTACTATTCCAGTGAGGCGAGCAATTATTATTTGTAGTTAGCTGATCCAGTAGTCACGTGATCTTCCAAGAAGTTCTGGGAAGTGCGAGTTCAGATCCAGATGAATGCGTGACAGTATCGCAGGCCGGCGCCCCACTCCAAAGAGCACCTTCAGAGAGCCTAGAAAGGAACAGACCGAGATGCTGCTGTGGATGCTGGACCAAAGGTGATTCTCCCAAATGTACGACAGGAGAGGGAACTGGTGATGTCTCTCTGGTGCACGAGCACTCTGGGCACGGGAGCAGTTTTGTTTGGATGTTGGGTGTGGAAGCACGCGATCAGCTTCCCTGGTCCAGAACCTCATGCGACCAACACCCACACTGTTCGCTTCGCCCATACCCCTCCCAAGTCTCCCAGGTACTGGAGTTGACCACCATGTCTCCGGAGTCCATCACCGTGCGAACACTAGTTGTGGTACATCTCACATTCAGCACTTCGTGACTCTTTCTTTAGTGGGGAAGGGATCACCTAGCGAAGCCATTTCGTCCAAGAGCACCATGAAACCGTACAGGTTTGAGATGGGGAGACATAAGACAGATCGTAACACATGACATGAGGCACTAAATCGAGTTTATATGTGACATCATATATTTTCTCGACAATCCTAGAATGGACCAATATAATTGGGTGTTGTTTCTTACTCACCCTTAGCAAACCTGAAGTCCCGTGTGCAAGAGCCATACCGTCGCCAGGCTGTATGAGGGGTCTCGACTCTTGATGGTGGTGGGCCTAGGATCTGTATGTCATTGTGACGACAGTCTCAATACCTTTGATGCATTTTCTCGGGAGGTGCCAGACTCTTCCCTGCCCTGCATCACCTACCTATGGCTGGATTACGTCATGAGGAGATTCGCGAGTCCATGGGGTGGCCCTTACGCGGTGTATCGACCGAGAGCACATTTGAAGGGAGTGAGTCTAGTAGTGGAGTCTTATGAGTGAGTTCGGTACCATCGCTGCCCACCATCAAATAACCTATGCCCATAGTCAGCCAGATCTATTATGACAGTATCAAGCTGTGTGAGAATTTGCCTAATTCTTATGTTAGCCTGCTCACAGTTAGGAATTGGGTAATGGCATAAGCTTGTCTGCTGGTAGTGTCTTTGGACTCTTGCACTGTGAGCCGTGTGGAGCAAGAGCTATGATATCTATACAGGATGATAGAGCCTTCTTTTGTTACAAAACAGAACCACGCGGCCACAGAATAACGTCGAATAGGTCTAATAAAACCTTTTTAGATGCGTCTTGTATGTATGATGTCCATAGGCGTTCTCCGTGACTCTAGATTTAGGAAGGGTATTCAATCGCTACTAAATTGATAGCTCAGATCATAGGGCCTGTGAGGGGGCAATTTGTTGCATTTTTTGTGACAAAAAATTCTGGACCATGAGCAATAGATCCTACTTAAGATGACAATAACGATCATCTATCTATTATTTATTATTATTTCATGAGCTCACCCGTAGTGGTCGTGTTATACAATGAGATACTCAGGTTGCTATTGCTGAACCATGGCAGTCGACGATTATCGTTTGGGTACTAAATCATTAAACAGATAATTAATTACAAAATGAGTGAGGTTCCTACATTAGCGGTAGGCCATTCTGTTCAGTACTAAGCTTAACCATGTCAGCTCGTCACTGTTATGGAGCCGGCTCCTACCTGGCTCCCTGATCTATGCAAGCAACTCGAAGCAGGTTTTCCAGACGCTGTACTGGAATCCTGAGCTACTACACGCAGCTTAGCATGAAGTTCCCCTCGAGCTCCCGAGTCATTCAAGCTGAACAATCATGAAGACTTGGAGAGGCATTGGAAACAATCACTGATAAGAGACAAGAATTTTCGAACCCTTGTGAATATCCACCACATTAGCATGTCGAGTTAGCTCCACATGCGGTGCCCAGGTTGTGCCTGAGGTCTGTCACGACTAAGCTTGGCAGACCATGTAGAAGAGTTGACTGCAGCCCCACGTAGTTAAAGGTTACGACTGTTGGTGGGGGGGGGTCCCCTCTGTAAGTGTTGTGTTTAATCCTCTCCTCTGGGAGCGACAGGGAGTGACGTGAACAGGGGTGGTGGGTGTGGTGGGTGGGGGTGGTGTGTGTGTTGGGGTGTGTGGGGGGTTGATGCTATTCGTGGTCACTGGAGGAAATCTCTCATGGTCGTTCACGAGGAGCTTGTGGATGGACTGGTAGCTGGTGTGAGGTGCGGTTGAGTCCCTGCAGTCCCATGAAAGTTGGTCCCAGATGAAGAAACATGGAAGGTCGAGTTTGTGGCCGAGCGTCATGTTCGCCTCTGCTGACAGGCTCAGATTCATAGTGTATGGATATCTGGTGTTGTGACCCTGTGAAACAGAACTAGAGAGCCGGCTTGTTCCAGCCGCTAGAGTATGGAACTCCATGCATATTGCTGGTACTATAGGTTTTCCTGACGCAGCTTTGAAAGGAGGGTATCTGCGTACATCTGTGTGTACACACTACTGGATGCATAGAGCATGCCATACACAGGTGGTTCTGGGGTAACTTGTAGCTAGATTCAGTAGTTGCTACACTACACAGTGGTTGTGTTGTGACATGTAACACCACACCATAAGTTCTGATTTAAGGTCATTCTAAAATTAATGACAATTACTTAATTACATGAATTTCTTTTGCACAATTGTAATGAGGCAGAATAACTCCTTCACGGTTAAAGAAGAGTGAGTGCTTTAGATGTTTGATTTGTAATCCAAAACACTGTCAAAAACAAGCAAAGGATCGAATCCAGCAAAACACAGAGACACAAAAAGACAACATAACACGGCAAACAAAGTCCAAAGGGCAAAGGCAAAAGGCAAAGTCAAACATAAATCACATTGGAGTGCAACAGAGTCAAAACCAGAAAACTCACATAGGAGAGAAAAATGCACTACTCGCTCGTCATGGCGAACAGAACTAAAGCCCGCCGGCTTTATACTAGCTAATTACATCAGATACAGGTGTAACCAGTTAGTATCCCTCAGCGTAAAGAGAGCAGTGACTTTGATGCTAAAGATGGAGGCTGAGAATCATGTGATCCCCTGGGATTCTGGGAAATTAAGTCCCTAAAACCACTGAGCCTGATGGGATGCAGACACAATACAGTGATGCAAACAAAAAGAACGCCGAATGCACCCAAACTGTTTATGCACAAACAAACAAAACAGCTAATGTCTACAGAAAGTACAAAAACAGAGAAAACCCACAATGACTATCAAACAATCTGTGAAAATGAATTACTTTAAAAACAACCAAATAAAAAGAAAGCCTTAATAAATAAATAAATACATAAATAAACTGTAGGTTATGTTGGAGTAAGGCAGATGAGTTTTAACTGTTTATGTTTTTGAACACATAGAACGATACAGTTTTAGTCTTAATTGTATATTTACCCAGCAACAGCAAATTTTGACATATTTTTAAAACCTTTAATGTAATGAAATCTTGTGTATGTATTAGATTACACCAAACGCATGTCTGGATGACTAATCTGTAGTTTCACAGTACGCAGGCAGAAACTACACAGGGATATATTTTTAGCGCGAAGAGAAGTGGTACATGCTGCCAGTGCGGTGGTGTAGACAGTCTCTTTATACATAGTTAGAGTTAGTTCAGGCACATTCGTGATAATAGCAGAGAATTGTTTACTAATACTTGTTTTCACATAACTGTGAAAACAATAATCTATTACGTCTGAGCAGCATTGCTAAGTTGACTGGCTGCTTTTGTGTGGCTCATCAAAGTGTAGTATCTTTATATACACAACTGCTCTTAGCAGCCCAGAAAATGTGAGTTATGAAGGTCTTTTACAGACTGGTGACTGTAACAGAGAATGCGATGTGTATTGTACGCTAAAAGTTATATCTGGCAAGGCTGCTCAAGTATTGAAAATCAATACACTGCCGGACGATGTCGAAGTGCGGTAGCACCTGAGATCTGATATAGCGACCTGATTATGCAGTATGAAGCAAGGCTGTATGTGAGTTGTAGCGTTGATGCGTGCTTAAGTCATTTGTTGGAATACTGCGCGGTTTTTTCTGTCGATCGTATGTCATATCTGTGTCGTTCCTCAGAATCTAAATGATCAAGCTACTATTTCTCCGACTAGACTAGCAACCTAACTACATCACATATTGTATTATTTTAAATATTTTATTTTATTTATTATTAGTCAGTAGTAGTAGCAGTAGTAGCGTAGTAGTAGTAGCATTTAATTTTGCTGAAAGATAGTCGGTAAATGCAGTATCACTGCCCTTTCGTCATGGCATATAGGGCCATCTACAAGTGCATTATGCAAACATCTTTGCTCCCCACAATAGTTAGGCTAGAGTAGGCTACAGCACATCAATCACTAGTAGATAAAACAGAGTGTCTTCTCAGGCTGCTACACAATCCCAGCAGCCGGTTGTGATTTTAAGTTAACGGGAATGTTTTGCACTGTTGATGCTGTGCGCACGCGTGTCGAAAGGCGTTAATCCCCGCGCGACCTCATCATGTGTCCCTGTTTCTCACACTCGACACTACTATACACGTAACTATCAGTATCTGCCTTTGATGATGACTCCGCCCGAGTCACCATCACAGACAGTTCTGCAAGGCCACACCTCCTCATAGAAAAGACGAACTGATCAACGGACTTGATAGATGACGAAGATTGATAGCAGGTGGACGTGATTATTCCTGTCTGTTTAAATGTCTCGCGTGAAGTAGAGAGTACACATATCCGGCTTTATGAGACTAGGTCGCTCGTTGTTGGGGTTTGGCGTTCATTGAAGTAACGGTGTTCTTCATTCTGTGGCTTTTTGTGTACGCCAGCGGTCGATACACTGACAAAAAAGTCAAGTGTACAGTAGTCTAGCTTGGATTGGTAGCATGACTAGTCTCAAAGAAACCTAGAAGAAAACACAAAAGAGAGACGTATAGTAATAACATCGCAAAGACACGTATACTTACTTCATGACGGGGAAGAATTCAAAGACACGCGCGACGGCTTAGCACCGTCCTATGTGGGGGAGTAGAAACCGACCCACGTTTTTATTCCGTCCAGCGGGAGCGGTTTTGGTGTTTTCCGCAGCTGCTCACATACACGGACTGGCAACGAGCAAGGACGGATTATCACCGCTGGTGGTTACAGAGTCCGATCTGACGTTTTCTGGCGGTAAGACGATACGCCTAAAAGCGACAGAGCTGCTGCATCACTTGAGAAGAGAGAGGGCTTGCTCGAAGCTGAAAAGAGTGGACTGAGCGGACCGAAGTCTATCCTAAGTGTCCGTGCAGACAAACAACGAGGCGGCGCCATAGCTGCTTGTGAGAGGACAAACATCTATATGAGCGGTAACAGCCTTGCAGTTATTGCCTTGTGCAAGCCCTGACGTCGTGGGGATCATAATACCTGTCATTAAGGCTAGGCATGGAGCTCGATTTTATTGTTTGTCTTAGATATATATTTCAGCGTTTGTTGTTTGCTCTGCCGCTTTCGTTTTACTCTCATCACTTGTAAATAGTGCCCGTAGTTATTGGGTTCAGAACCCTAATAAGCGGCGTGGCCGTTAAACTGGAACTCCTAGTGTCCTGGCTTCCCTAGCGCCTCCCCTTGGTGCGCAATCAGCAGCAAAAGCTACCTGATCAGTGCCTTTCTGCAATATTATGCTAACAAAATTGTAACCATGGACATTTTGAATATTAGTTGACAGAGGGCCAGAGTGCAGTTTGTTGTCTGACTTTCAGAATGTAGGATATCAAGTGGTATTAATTGTGGTCTTGGCAGACATTTATGTCTGACCACCTACCGTAGTTCTAGCTGTGTGTGCAGCTGTAGCTCTTCGTCTGTGTTGTATGGCTCTCGCTGTAGCTGTGTGTATTGGCTGTAGTGGTAGCTGTGTATGCTGTATTGTGGTATCCTAGATAGAACTTGAGAGCGAAAGACACATAGGGACACCTCTAGTCACTATTTCCCATTCACGTTTTTACAAAGATAAATTACATTGTAAAAAGTTCTCTTCTCTCTATAATTTCTCACTCTCAATCTCTAATGCTCAGCATTTGATATAGTTCTGTATAAGTTCCTCACTGTGTTTGAGTACATGCAACTGTAGTTTTTGATAAGTGACAATGTGTCCTCTGTTTGCTCAGTTCATTTGTCTTTTCTTCTTGCAGACATGTCTCGTCATCTCCCCACTGTTGCGCATCTGAAGTACCTACTCTTACTATCACCGTACGTTTGTTTTTTGTTATTAAAAGTTTTCCTGTGATTTTTCCAATGTCTCTAAATGCAGTGTTTCTGATAGAGTTTCTCTTCTGTATTTTTATTTACAGTTAGTCAGACAGAGAAATGAAGCATGTTACTCCGTCACAAACATACCATCACCAGCATTGTTCCATCCATCTATCCAGTGTCTCTTCCTGGTTCTGGAGTATGCTGCTCTTCTGGCCTTCAGTGCTTCTGGTTGTGACTGTTTTACCAGAACAGAGTGCTCAGGAGAGGTGAGAGATTCGTGAGATCATCTACAATCCACTTTCTGTACATTCTCTAGTGCACATCGATTAGTCGCGTGTGTCAGTCTGTCCTCAGTCTTACTCTTCTACTGACATCAGCTCTCCATGTTCCTCTCTGTCTCCCTAGCACAGTGCTCTCATAAGAGGCAAGCATAAGACTCTGCTGAGGTCATTTACTGAGGAGCAATCGACCGAGAGTCCCTCATCTCTAAAGGAGACAGCGCTCAAGGGGTAATGCCATGATGATAGGAGTCGCATCAGGAGGTGCTCATACATTGATTATCATCAAATTTAAGCCTTCCTTTGTTTACTGTTTGTTTATATTTTTTAAGTCGACTGATCATGTCTGTTTGAGAGAAGAAATGTGCGTGGTTTATGTGTGTGTAGGAAAAGTCCCCAGTGAGTATGAGATGAGAGTAGTCATGACGCTATTGGTTATGGGCAGACTATGTTACTGGCATATTACAGAAGTCATCAAAGGAAATGAATAGGAGTGACTGTACCGGAGGTCTATAGTGTATGAGCAAATCCTCAAGTCTCAACCAGTTGCCAAGTGTGCAATGACTGTAAGAGAGTAAGATGATGTGGTGAGATGCTTGTGCGAGTGAGAGACGCTGGGCATCCAAATATATGCAGGTCCAGCCCGGAAACTACACACACAACAGGTTTCTAAAAAGAATGAATGATTGGCAATTGGGGAATGGATGTGCGTGGTCCGAACCAATCTCTCCTGACCGCTGAAGGGCATTGATGGAGATGTTTGCCGACATCGCGAGCAGATGTGGCCCTCTTGACCTGAGTATTGAGGACAGTTGGCAAGATGGATAGGGCCAACGCTGCAAAAAGCTAATTGCTTTTTGTTAAGAGTGCATTGTGTGTCTATAAAAAGCTCAATGTATTTCCAGTTACACCGTAGTGATTGCGTTGACAACAGTCATATGGCAAACTACAGTACATTTTATAAAGACTTGTTGTTAGAACCAGTAAGCTTGTTATGCAGCTCCAATGTGTGATGTGGACTATCAATTAAGTTATTATAGTGTGAGAGCCATGAGAGAAGAGACGCAAAGAGCATGAATAATGCGTATGTGTGAAGCGTAGAGTAGGCTAGACAGTGTAGTTGCTCTGTGTATTCATAGTTGACAGGTAGTTCCATCGACTGTGCATGGTGCACGGGGCCCGATCGCATTCAAGCTAGATGCGATCATTAAGGAGGTGTACAACAATTAGTGTCGACATAGATATACGCAATACTTGTATAAAACTCTATGAATTGTATAGCTTTCTATCGTGATATAAGCATTATCTTTTGTACCAGTAATATATATTACATAGAATTATCATAACTCATGTGAAAGTATATAGCTCCTCTGAACGATATTTGTAAATATTTAGTCTTCCGAGTTTTAAACAGTTTTGTTTTGTAAGCGCTATATGCTCCAAACAGGCAGGTGTCACTTATACTAAAGAAAGAATTCAAAATCCCCGATCACTGACACGGAGTTGGTGACCTGACATGTTTACACGAGTCCAGCACTATGTTGTTATGGCTCACCGCTCCTCGTATAAACATGCAAAAACAAGACAGTTTCTCATTTTTATACATAGACATAAAGTATTAAATGGATGTGCAACACTTCACACCATTGCTACCGCGAGATTTCACATGGAGGGGTCACAGTGGCCTCGACTGCGAAATGTGCTGTACATGTAAAACTATATATGATGAAATGCCGTCTACGTCTAAAAAGAGCACATGCTGTGTAGTGTTCTGCACTTGTTGGAAGCGTCTCTCCACCTCTTCTCTTTCTATTTTGATCTTGCACCAACTGCAACACATCAGCTGGACAGACAACAGGCAGATAACGTTCAGAAAGCGTACACACAGCACATTGCTCAGCTTCATTTGGCAGTAGTCAGGTGACGAGACACATCTGTCTATCTGTTAACAGGCGTTATAAGAAGCTCGGGAGCTAACTTCACACATGAGTTATATAATTAGCCTGAGGTATTATATGCTGTGACAAATATGAAGCTCACCATTAGAAAGTGCCCACACCCACCCCGGTTATTTGCTTGCAGTGATGGATGTGAAGCATTTAGTATACATTACTGATATTGTACGTGTGTTTATTAATATGAAAGGCCTGTGTTGTAAACATTTATAGAAAACACCCCATGTATTTTTCCATAATATCTATGTACTATATATATACACACACACATCGTATATACACAACCCCCTTCCAAAGGTTTGTGATTCTGTGCAAAACGCAATTTAAAGAAACGCAATGATGTGCGAGATCAGTTAAACACCTAGATTTCAGTGAAAATAGTACAACAGACACAACTGTTGAAACTAAGTAAATTTTATTAGTGTGAAAATATAATGCCCATAGTGATTTTGTTTTTGGGTTTTTAGATTTGATGCCAACAACACGTTCCAAAACAGTTGGACATTGGAAGTGCTGGCAGGTGTGGGGTGTTGGGGAGTCTCTGCCTGGCGTGTCGAGCGTGTGCGGCTCCTGATTGTGCACTGAGAATCGGGCGTAGGAGGGCACCTCTTCTTTTAACAACACTCTGTAGGAGATGGACTGCTGTAGTTTGCGCAAGTAAATATTTCGCCATTCTTGTTTTGATAAAGATTTCAGCTGCCTCACCTTTCAGGGTCTCCTTTGCCATATATTTTCATTTCATAAGTGTGCATGTTTTCAGTGGGTGACAGGTCTGGCACTGCAATCCAGCCAGTTTAGCGCCCAGACTCTTTTAATACTCGAGCAATGCTGTGTGTATATACATGCAGAATGTGGTTTGACATTGTCTGGCTGAAATAAGCAAGGCTTTCCCTGACATTATCTGAATGGCAGCATATGTGTGCCTAAACATGTATATATCGTTCAGCATTAATGGTGCCTTCACAGATGTGCACATCACCTATGCCATGTGCACTAATGCACCCCTATACCATCATGAACACTTTTGAACTGTGCACTGATAACAAGCTGAGTGGTCTTTAGCCTAGAGGACACTGTGTTCATGATTTCCAAAAAGAACTTCAAATGTTGATTCATTGGACCACAGGACACTTTTCCACTTCCCCTCAGTACATTTTAAATGAGCTCAGGCCCAGAGAAGGTTGCAGCGTTTCTGGATCCTGTTTATGTACAGTTTATTCTTTGGATTTTAGAGTTTTAACTTGCAATTGTGGATGCAGCGACAAACTGTTTTCATAGACAGTGGTTTTCAGAAGTGTTTCTGAGCCCATGCAGTGATTTCCTCTAGAGAATCATGTCTGTTTTTAATGCAGTGCTGCCTGAAGGCCCAAAAATCTTTACCAGCAAATACTGGCTTTTGGCCTTGTCCCTTACATACAGAGATTTCTCCAGATTCTCTGAATCTTTTAATGATATTCTGTACCATAGATGATGAAAAGCAAAAGTTCTTTGCTATTTTATGTTGAGATACATTATTCTTGAATTGTTGCACTATTTGACCATGCAGTCTTTTACAGAGTGGCAAATCCCTCCCCATTTTTACTGCTAAAAGACTCAGCCTCTCTGGGATGCTTTTTTATACACAATCATGTTACTGACCTGTTGCCAATCAACCACCAGGTGTTTTTTCAGCATTACACAACTTTACCAGCGTTTTGTTGCCTCTGTCCCACCTTTTTTAGAATGTGTTGTTGGCATCAAATTCAAAATGGGCAAATATTTTTCAAGAAACAAAAATTCTCGGTTTCAACATTTGATTTGTTGTCTTTGTACTATTTTCAATTAAATATAGGCTTTAAATGATTCCCACATCATTGCATTTTGTTTTTATTTACATTTTGCACAGTGTTCCAACTATTTAGGAAATGGGGTTGTATATGCATACATTATATATATATATATATATATATATATATATATATATATATATATATCTATATATATATATATATATATATATATATATATGTATGTATGTGTGTGTGTGTGTGTGTGGTGTGTGTGTGTATATATGTGTGTGTATATATGTATGTATATATATATATATATATGTGTGTGTGTGTGTATGTGTGTGTATGTGTGTGTGTGTGTGTATGTGTGTGTGTGTGTGTGTGTGTGACCGGTGTGGGTGTCAAAGGAAGGAATTCCTATACAACACCCCACACAGCAAACCCAGACTACGCCACCCCAATTTACTGGGTAGGGGGCCCCCCCACACTGGAATACTCAAATAAATGAGTAAGACAGAGCTGTTCTGCAATATTTACAAATTTTCTATTAAGTTTCAGTAAAAAAAAAAAATAAATTAAGAAGAGGTGTCCGCAGCATTCTCAATATAACCATTTAGAGCAACAACAGTGTGAAATAAGAGTTGCATGAAGACTAGCCTTAATTATCACAGTTTAGGCATTAAAAACACAGGGCTCAGAAGAGTACAAAATCAATACACTTTCAAATATAAATAAGCCAATTCAACCAAAATTATTGCACAATACTTCAAATATATATATATAGTATATATATATATATCTATATATATTATATATATATATATATATATATATATTATACCATATACATACACACACACACACACACACACACACACACACACACACACACACACACACACCCACACACCACAAACTAACTGCAGTGGGCCGATTTTATTAAGTCTCTCAACAAAAATGGTTAAAAAAATAAATCAGCCCGTAGGGAAGTCGGCCCAGAGTCTCCTGTCAAAGCCGACAGCGAGAGAGAGAGAAAGAGGAAAGAAACAAGAGCCGTTAGTTCTGCCACCACCACCGGGGAGCCACTCACCCCACTGATCTTCTGATGGCCCTTTTTATGGGGCCGGCTCTGCCGAGGTGAGCAAGCGCAGGTGGTGAAATCGGTAACACTTTATTTGAAGGGTGTCTGCATAACACATTCATATCACCCTACATAACCACTTCATCACATGTTTCGTGATGCTTAATCACCTTCGGAAACTATAGCATGTTTTACCTGATATTAAGTGGACTACAGTGTCTATTTTACCGAAGATATTTTTCAAAATAAAGTCTTAATTTTTTATATTTGAATAACTTTATTATTTTCAGTGAACACCCTCATTTCTGGACTGCCATGCCATAAAATGACCTGGCTTTATCCCTTCGGACAGACTTTGCTAGACTGTGCAACTTTTCTCTCTCAGCATTTGTATTTTGCACTATCTAGTTCTTTCTCCTTTTTACTCTAATTCTTCTTTAAAATGCACTGTTAAGTCACAGTCATGCATAGTTGTGGAATGTTATTTAAACTAGTTTCAGACTAAATTCTTGGGTAACTGCTAACACTGTTATCCCAATTAGCGTTGTAGAGTGTTGTGATGGATGCTGGGGCATAGTGATGTTCTTCCTCAGCGGGTGCGAGTGGTTGGCTGGAGAAGGCACAAGTATAACGGTGCATTCGTTATCCTGTGTAACTGACGCACTTTGGTTAATAATGTGACATAGCATCTCGGATATCCCAGAGATTATGTATTCCTTTGTATTTGCACTTACTCGGAGTGTTCAAACTACAGTCCGGGAAGTGGTGTACTCGTTTGACTTTCCATTCGCTCGCTCAGCGGTAGCTGATACATTTGTAAGAGTTCCTTTTATTCGAATTGCCTTGCTTTGGTCCCTTTACCACAAAAGTGATGGAGCACGTGATCCTCTGACGTAAAGTGGCATGTTACATGAGATGATAGATATTGAATGGATGGATATAGGCATTATGGACTGTCCGGCACACCACACAAGAGAGTTTGAGACTTGTAGTTGGACTTGACTGTTCCTCGCATATTTATGAGTAATTCACCGTCCATATAGTAAGTGTGAAAACATGCAAGGACAACATTCATAAGTGATTCACAGCATTTTAGGAGCGGTTAATATACCATATGAGTAAGTGACATGCAAGCTAAACATTCATGAAGTGACTTCACTAGCATTTTAAGACAGTTGACAAAGAAAAACACTCTAGCTGATCGTTCTGACACAGTTTGCGATAATACAAGAAAAGGTCTTATACACTGGAGTTAATAGAGCCTCATATCTGCTAATTACACTTTAACAACCCTGCAGGCATGCAGACTGCTGCTCCCAGCAGAACGTCACAGTCTTGCGCCGTCTATGTAAGTTCGCATTTAACAAAAACAGTGAAGGAAGAGATTAAGAGTGAACAGCAGATCATAATTTGGATACAATGACTTTTTACTGCATTCATAATCACTCCAGCTGATTTCCGCGATATATTTTAATCTGACAACGATGAATGATGTCAATACTGAAAAGGCGCAATGCTGAGATCAGCTTCTCGTTCGCTCAGCTTCTTTTTCGAATGTCCTTCGTTCCACCTGTATTCTTGCAGCAGTTACATTCTGGCACCGTCAGGCACCATTTAAGGTGAACGGTGTAAATTACGAACAAGAAGCTGGTAGAATGAGAAGCGACTTCGCCGCTCGTATCGACGTTGAGATGTACATTTTACACAGAAATGCTTTCACTTTTGGTGGGAAAGTTTCGTGTGTGGTAGCTGATGCTGAGGCTGAGTCTGAACTAAAACAGCTACGCAGAGCAAAGTAACAAAGGACAGACACCGCAAGCAGTGCCAGTATCATGATATCTTGGGAAGACTTAGATTTATACGGTTATGCTGCCTCAGAGAAGTTGCAGTGCTTGGTGCCATTTTGTGTGTGTTTTATTTTTTCATATTTTTGTTTTGTTTTTCAGAGATTTAAACAATTTCAGTCTAGGAAGAAAGGAACAAAGTGAAGGCATACCCTTAGTCACAGTAATGTCCACATGCAGTGTGGTGTGTTTTATTTTATATATTTCCATACTCAGAAGAGGAGTTTGATCTAAACACCACAAGTAGGAAGATCCTGTATTGGCAAGACCACTGTTCAGAACAGAGGCACTGTAAAACATGCTGCTGCAAACTCAAATCAAGGAAACTACAACACTTCTGAACATGGAACTGCAAATACAGACGTGTTCCATAAACTTCATTTCCTTTGTCTCTAAACACAAAATAACACACAGCCACTTCGATGGTGGCCGTTGAGACTTGAAAGGGAGTAACTTGTGGTGCTTGTCACACTGTTGTAGTGCGCTTAGTGTCTTCTCTGAGACTGAAATGGTTTTAAATCATGCTCGAGAATATGGCGGGTCAACAAACACAAAAATGAGCAGGAAACGACAATAAGCAAAATGTGCACAGACGGTCACAGCTGCCGCGGAGAGACAGAATAGTCTTAGAGTGTAGCATAACAGTACTACTAGATTATTCTATTACGGTCTATGAGACGATACATGCAATTCGACCGCTACCGTGCGGCACTGCTCAGGGTTGTCTGTCCGCTCTTCTGCTATAAAAATATCATACAGGAGCAGTCAAATGTGTGGAATTCTACCAATGTACAGGATACGCCTTGATTTATGCTGACGCGATGAACGTTATGTTTAGTGGGCTATGCGTGAGTGATAGCTAAACAAGCCCTTACAAGTCTCAACGCAAGTTCCACTTAAACACTCGCTAAACACGTTTGGTAGTGACGTGGTCCTATACCAGGGTCGCAACCCAGTGTCAGAGAGAGCCATTTTGTCCTTTCAACAAAAATCATTTTACCATCTTGGCTGTAGTATGTCTCAGTATGTGCTAATGTGCTAGTATAGGCTAAAAGTATATAAGCAAAAGACTTACTTTGCTCTGCTTTAAGCTTTAGTTCAGCTAGCTCAGCTCAGCTCCACCACGAAACTTTCCCCAAAAGTGTAATCATTTCTTGTAAAATGTCTCTCAACGTTCGTTTTTTTACGAGGCTGAAGTCGCTTCTCATTCTGCAGCTTCTTGTTCGAATTTACCCGTTCCACCTTAAATGGTGCCTGAGGTGCCAGAATGTAACTGCTGCAGGATTTAAGGTGGAACAGGACAATTCGAAAAAGAAGCTGGCGAACGAGAAGCTGATTTCAGCATTGCGACTTTTCAGTATTTGACAGTTTCTCGTTGCAGATTAAATATATCGGGAAATCAGATGGAGTGATTATGAATGCAAAAAAGTCCATTTGTATCCAAATTATTGATGTTCGTCTTAAATCTTTCCCTTCGCTTTTTTGTTAGCTAACTTACTAGCTGGGCAAGACTGTTGACTGTTCTGCTGTGAGCAGCAGTCTGCATGCCTGCAGGGTTAAAGGGTGAATTAGCAGATATAGGCTATATTAACTCCAGTGATTAAGACCTTTTATTATTGAATATGGTATATTAACAGCTCCTTAAAATGCTATGAATCACTTATGAATGTTGCTTTGCATGTCACTTTACTGTATGGTATATTAACAGCTCCTTAAAATGCTATGAATCACTTATGAATGTTGTCTTGCATGTCACTTTACTATATGGACGGTGAATTACTCATAAATATGCTATGAACAGTCAATCAACTTAAAGTCTCAAACTTTGTGTGGTGGTGGGACAGGTCCATAATGCTTATCCATTCCATTCAATATCTAAAAAGTGGCTCACATGTAAAAAAAATCATATGGCCCACATGTCCCAAAACAGATCTGGTCCACTTCTGGCATAGATATGGCACTGCTGCCTACTGGCAAACAGCATGTAAGCCAAAAGCGGCCCACATAAAAGAAAATTCATATGGCCCGCATGTCCCAAAACAGATCTGGTCCAATTCTGACTCAGATATGGCACTGCTGCCTACTGGCAAACAGCATGTAAGCAAAAAGTGGCCCGCATAAAGGAAAATTCATATGGCCCACATGCCCCAAAACACATCTGATCGACTTCTGGTACAGATATGGCAGGGCTGCCTACTGGCAAACAGCATATAAACCAAAAGCGGCCCTCATATAAAATGCTAAAATGCCTTGTGCATTACAAAACAGTTCTGGGCCACATAATATAAGTGATGTCTTTAGTTTTTACATGTCTTTGTAATTGTAACATGGGTTTGTTTTGCTGGCGTGTACATTCAGGCTATCTGGGTAAAGGAAAAATTTACTGTATGATGGGTCAGACAAAACCTGGCCAGGGGGTATATCACAAAGCAGAATTTCTCAGTTAGCCAGGTAAGCTCAAAGATGATGATTGTTCAATAGAAGTGTTCCTCAGTTCTTTTCCTATTGGACAGGCTTAAGTTATCTCCCTAAACTGAGAAATTTTACTTTGTGAAATACTTCCCTGCACACAATTACATTACTGAACACATTACCTTACCACCTCTGGTAAAACTAAGCCAGCTCAAATAAGGCTTTAAATAACTCCTTTCTTTTAGGCTAACATACTAGCATAGTAATAAAAAGAAGAAGAAGAAGAAGACGAAGAAGAACTACAGGCCTTGACTAATACTATGTTAAAAACTGTTGACCTGTGTCAGGCCTATATCCTCTAACTGCAATAGGAATTAAACTCATTTGCATTTTAATTTAAATTCTCTTAAAAGTACAATAATTTGGCATACTCAGAGAGGATAAAATCCAAATGAGTAACTATTTACAACTAACACTGGTTATTTTTATATATATATAATTATATATATATATATATATAAGGTATATAGTATCAGAGTAGAGTAGAGAGAGAGGGTGAGACGAGAGAGAGAGAGAGAGAGAGAGAGAGAATTCTGGCTTAAAATATATTATTTACATGGGACTGGTGTAAGTCTAACTAAATCAGTCAGTTCAAAGTGATTTAATAATAGCGTTAACAGGTCTGCTTTTCTGTCTGTTCATGTGCTCATGCGTGAAAAGAAAGTGACGCCCTACAACACTATGCTGGAGGCAAAGAGATGGTGGACCTTCCTTTCCCTCCCTGCTGTCAGGAGCTAAACAGGTAACTGTCTCTGCAGTACATCTTACATTACAGTGTTAGTATTGTAAGATTATTATTTGTTAGTAATGTAAACCTCTGTGGTAAAAACAGTGAGGTGAAGTAATTTATTTGCCACAAATATATTACCTTAATGTGACGTTAGCTAGCTAAAGTTATCTTAGTCTCGCCAACATCTGGCTGCAGAGTGTTAAGCGCATGCACCAATACTTGTGGTCTTTCTTTGCGAACTTTAGGGTAATCAACATTACAGTCAATGTGTGTGGGCTTCCAATATATTTGCATTAGGCTTATGTTATATTTTAAGCTTTGGTTTGAACGCATAATGAGATTCACAGGGTAAATATTACAGCTACATACTACAGCTGATGTGGCCTGGGTAAACTAATCGGTTATGTACACATATAGCTCAATCAACTTACCCTTAACCCTTGTGTGGTGCTCCTATTATTGTTACTCAGCCAGTGTTTGTGGGTCTGTTGGACCCACTGCGTTATTAGGTTTTTAAATCAATGCAGCCACAACCATTTATGTGAAAATACCAGATGTTTACTTTATCCCAATTATAAGCAATAAGGACAGTAATATATAAAATAATATCAACATATGGGTGGAAAAACATGTTTATTTTGAACAAATCTAAATGAAGCAATGCTAATAAAATAAGCACATCTATATTAGTGTGAAAAACGTCAGTGCCATTGAACAGATACAGTATCTGCATCAGTCTATATAAGACACCCCAAGCAAACTTTAGTTTTTGAACTTATCCTTGCTGAAAGAAACCATTAAGTGTTTCTTTTGGTTTCTGATGTTTTCTTAATGTGTTTTAGCTTATGGTTTATCCGGTTACCAGTGGTTGATTTGAATACTGGCGACGGAATCCCCTCCTGAATGGTAATGTTCATGGTGACACATACAACCAGCACAAACAGTCGCTGTTCCCATCAGAGACGTTCTAAACGAGCAGACTAGCCACTGGTTGAAATGTGAATGAGACGCTCGTAATGCTCAACTTTCCTATAAGGACTTCGTTTACATGGCACAATCGCGCTGGCCTGTGCATGCGTTCCACTGGCCTGAAACTGTGGGTGTAAATCTGCGGCTCTGCAGTCAGAACCCTCTCAGTTAACTTCTTTTATTTTTTATGCTTTACCTTTAGCTATCTAGCACAAAGCTGTTAACTGTTGGCACATCAGCACGTTAGCTAGTGTGTTAGCACATTAGCTAGCGGGTTGGTTAGCGTGTTAGCACGTTAGCTAGCGGGTACGTTCGTGGTTAGCGTGTTAACACGTTAGCTAGCAGGTTAGTTTCTGGTTAGTTTGTAAGCACTAATCTAGCGCGTAAGTTCGTGGTTTGTGTGTTAGCTATGGAGTTAATTTTGTGCCAAAATGTTTGAGAGAAGAATGTTCCAGTTTGAAAGGACAGCGGTGCTCTGAGTGCACAGCTAATGAACTTAAATGCACTTATCAGCACGAAGTGCGGCAGGTAAACACCTTCGGATTTAAGCTGTTTATTTGAAGTTAACTAACGTTAAACCTCTGGTAGGAAACAAATGGTCTAGCTGACAATGTTAGTTAGAGTATTACTGATAAATCATTTCTATTAATTTGATACTAGAAACCATCTAGCTAATGTCGAGACTACAAGCACACCGACTCAATACCACAGCCACGAACGTACCTCCCAGTAAACATTTGGCCGTTAAAACAACGTTGAAATCACGTATCTGACTGCCGTTTAAACTACGCTTTATTAAGGTTCAAAATAAAAGTTGAAAAGACGTCTAAACTTAGCCGTTGAAAAAACGGCCAAAATAGTCACATTAAAGACGTCATTTAAAGGCTGTTGATTTAACGTTGAAATCACGTACATAACTGCTGTTTAATTTACGTTTTCTTATGGTTGAAAATGAAAGTTGAAAAGACGTCCAAGCTCAACTGTTGAAAAGACGACCAAAAAAGTCACAGTAAAAACGTCATTTTAAGGTGTTCTAAGGCCTTGGAAAAAATGATAAATTATAAATTAAAAGGCATTGAAAAGTCATCCAAAATTAATTTCCACTAGTACACTCTCAAAAAAAAGATAGCACTTTACCATGAATCCTATATAGAACCATTCCATGCTTAATACACTGTACAGCAGAAGAACCTTTTTTGGTGCTATATAGAATGAATTTTTCTATATAGAACCATATACAACACATTCTCGGTTAATGTAAAGAACCTTTTCCCCATGCAAAAAAACTTCCTGTAGTTAAGTAACAATTTTGATTCCAATGTAAACATAAAACAAACTTTTAAATGGAAACTTTATTGAAAATGTGTAGTTATTATTAATTTCATTTGTGGAACATGAAACTGGACCATGAACTTCGTTAGGACTAAGACAAAGATCCTATGCATCATTTCAGAAATAATTTTCAAACCTTTGAACCATAAGCTGTGTCAGTATTGTACATGATTTTCAATGTTTTAATGTAAAGGAAATCAAGGTGATTATTTAACAAGACAAAATCTTGCATTTTAGTTTCTGAGAAGTCAAACAAGAAAAGAAAAAAAAAGTTAAAAGCTCTGCAGGGGGCATGCTTGAGGTGATAGGTCACAGCAGAATCCATCTCATGAGCTGTGGCTTTGTTGTTCCACTTCAGAACTGCAGCTAACATAAAACACAAACAAGACTGTTATAATTAATGCACACACAAAGCATTAAAATCTCCTGGCAAAAACAGACAGATCTGTGGAAGGTGAAAGCCATTCTAACATCATACTTATTACTTATTTAGTCTTACTTATCAATTAATAATCACAATGCCACAAGGCCTTTGACAGCTTTTAATTCACATATATTTAAACCTTTCAAATCTGAAATATGTTTCCATATAATATACATAATATTTTCCTGTCTGCAATGTAGCCAATAAGGAGGCAACTGATAATTACAAATCTATTTTTTAGTTATTTTTAAATGTTTATTTCAGTGGGCTTCTAAACAACTGCGAAGTAGTGATGTTGTGATATGTTCTTTTAAATGCAAAGGGCTTGAGCTTGTCTCTAATTTTATATACTGTCTCTAATTTTATATATTCTCCTAAGACCCATGAGATTTCTAAACTCTGTACTAGACTGCTGGGAACTGAAAAGCCTCTCTCTTATTTTGGTCAGTGTTTATTTGTTAAAAGAACAAAGCACAGTCCAAAGAACGAACTGGGTAGTAAATAGTACAGAATGCAGCTATAAAGCTCAGTATTATTATTTGACTTT
Organism: Colossoma macropomum; assembly: GCF_904425465.1. NCBI lineage: Eukaryota > Metazoa > Chordata > Actinopteri > Characiformes > Serrasalmidae > Colossoma > Colossoma macropomum. The sequence goes on along the minus strand of NW_023495143.1, from coordinate 42,337 downwards.
TTTATATGCCTTACTAATTCCAATATCAAATTTGACTGAAATGACTACAATTAATGATTCTGCTTCTTTAGTTTAGTATTGGTGTTATGTGTAACATTGCTCAAACACTAGAAGACAATATTAACCCAGATGTTTTTCCATAAATACATCCCTAAAACTTCTCTCAACCCTCTCAAACCTCATCTAGGTCTCCATTAGAGTCAGCAGACTTGTCAGTGTAGTGTAGGACACAGAAAGACTTACTTTGAACTATAGAAATGAACAAAACCTCACCACTACGGCCATTTTAGGCAACACAAAGGCTGCACAGGACTGATGTTGGATAAGTAATTATGACTGTCATTTCCATAAAAAAACTATTCTAGCTCAGCAATCTTACTCCTGAGACAGAGAGGTCACCCACGGCACTTACTCTGTGATGACGTTTTATTCACTTTTATAGCCCACAGTATGTCATATTGTGTTGCACACCACACTGAGAAGTCTGCGCCACCTTAATGAAGACATGAAATGATTTAGGTGAATATTGACTTCTAGTGTTTGTTAGAAATGTTAGCTTCACAGCTCCATTGCTAAACTAAAGACACAAACTTTGGACACCAATTATGTCTTGGCCAAAAGACTACATTGGGGGTAAGCAGAAAACTGTTTAAATTTTATATTTTGCTAAACCATTCCTTTAAACAGGTTCTTAGTCATAAAATGAGTGTGGCAACTGATAACCAGGAAACCGGTACATAAATTGTTAACACATTACGTTCTATTCTGTTTGTGATAATACTTACTTTTTTAACTTGTGCGCATTATTTGACCACTGCCAGTATGTTGTTGTGGCACACAGACAAATCCAGTCAGCTTCTGAAACAAATATTTGTTTGCAAAAGACGACAGTCAGCAACAGTTAATTCAGTAACTGATCTCTGATAGGACATTTCATTGTCTAATAAAACCTCACTAATGATTTCAACGTGTGTAGCCAAAGCTAATGAACGAAGCATCAGAATGACGGCCACATTTCCCCTGCCTACCAACATCTAGAAACACAGCTGTAGCTTCTGCAGCTGTTTAAAAAATATGCTAGCTAGCTAGCTAGCGTTAGCTACTCAAATTACCTAGTTGCATAAGCTAACTACTTTCAAATAGTGTAAAATAATCATTAATTGTGGTAGTTCATTTCAAAGTAAAAATATGCTCCTGGCAGTTTTAAAATGAGCCTCGAGCTATTCATGCATGTGACTACAAGCTTAGATAAATATAGCTAATGTAGCTCAATATAGCTAACGGCTAACTTTTACAAATGAGCCCGCGCAAAAATCCAAGATGAACACCGACGCAGACGCTATATGGAGCGCTGCATTCACAATATACAGCTGCTATTCACGTTAGCGTTTTACTAGAATGATTATGTGGTGTTTCTAAGAAGTTATTAGCAAATACTTATACAGGGCAACAACAGAAACAGCTAATGTCAGAAAACGCATGTTGTCGTGATGAATCAATAGCGTTAGCTAGCGATCTTAGCTTTTATCAGGACCTTCACCATCAATCACACTGAATTAAGGGAAACAAAATGACCGCTACCTTCGTTAATAAGGTTTTAATTCGCTATATTCAGCCAATACAGACAAATCGTCGTGCCCAACCTACCGCTATGTTTCCCGTAGTTAGCACGACTGTTCAGCACTAGCTGACCTTAGCAGGACGGCTTCAGCAGCGAATTGTGTCTTAAATAATGCACACTGCTATGAGATATGCAATTACAAACACCATTTAGCACTTGCATTAAAATTTGAAAAAAGTCCAGGAAATATAGAAAAGCTGATGGCACCATGTTAAATAATGACAACCACACTCCATGTGACGTCATATGGCATGTTCTCTAAGTCACCAATGGACTGACTTTTTGAAACGGATTTTGGACGTCTATTGACGTTATTAGCGGGTCACCAATGGACTGACTTTTTGAAACTGATTTTGGACGTCTATGGACGTTATTAACAGGTCACCAATGGACTGACTTTTTGAAACTGATTTTGGACGTCTATGGACGTTATTAACAGGTCACCAATGGACTGACTTTTTGAAACGGATTTTGGACGTCTATTGACGTTCATAACATGTCCCCGACTGACCGACTATTTTTAAACACATTTTGGACGTCCACAGACGTTCTTTGTTTACTGGGCTTGACCAATTGGCATAAAGCTGCTTAAGAAAAGATGTCATGATTGGTGCACTGGTGACAGGAACAGCCCCTCGACAGCTCTGATTGGCTGGAGTTTTGACACAAACGTTCAGACATTTTACAACGAGCAGACGTAAAAGTTGAGAGAGCGCTGTGGAGCTGAGAGCAGAAATGATTTGCGCGCATGTGCGAGTGAAGGTGAAGATCACGATTGAGCAATTTTTCCAGTTTTGAGTGAAAACCAGAGTGTTTTGCACGTACAAGCTCTGAAAGGCTTGCACTGTTGTGCAGATTTTCGAGTTCTGAATGAAACCAGAGTGTTTTGTTGAGCAAAGGCGTTTACCTGCGCACTTCGTGCTGACAAGTGCATTCAAGTTCATTAGCTGCGCTCAGAGCACGGCTGTCCTCTCAAACCGAACATTCAAACATTCCTCTCTCAAACATCATGGTCTTCTCTCAAACATTTTGGCACAAAATTAACTCCATAGTTAACATGTTAGTACGGACTTAGCACGGTACTTTGGGGTTAGCACATTAGCTCGTGGTTAGCTCAGGGATAGGGTCTTTGTTTCAGTGGTGTGGCTTTAAGCTGAGGTGTTTTGTGTGGATCTGACTAGCCAGCTTTACTTGTATTCTGAAGTCTTAAATATTGCTGTTCTATAATGTAAAATGCTTGGAAAACTAAAATGGAGATACTATTGCATTAACAAACCCTTATGAAAATGATCAATACTAATATGAATTTCCACAGGATTCCAATAAAAAACAGCATCTGTTCAGCATTGGCCAATTCTTTGATGACAACACAGAAGTGCTACCCATCGAAAGAAAGTAGTAAGTTTTATAACTATTTTGATGTGTGTTCTTTATTATGTTTTATACAGCAGTTAGTCCCAACCTTAAAGTCTGATTTGTTCTAAAATATAAGCGTTCTAACCGTGCTTATATTTGTGATAACAGTGTGGCTTACACCAAAACTGTATCACTCTGCTGACGCTTTGGCAAATAACGACAAGCTTTATGAACACAAAACTTAGTTGTTTTGTATTTAAGATAACATATGACCTGTCCATTTTATTGAAGTACCGTTTTAACCTCTTGGCTGTAAATCTCTCAGTATGTGCTAATGTCCCAGAATAGGGTAAAATAATATTATATGGACGAAAATGCAGACTTATGTTGCTCTGCTTTAAGCTTTAGCTCAGATATAGCATTTTTTCTCTGGCAGATACTTTTCTGCAAAAGTAGAATAGTATCTTGTAAAATGTCTCCCAGTATTTGTTTTTTATGAGGCGGAGGTCAGCTTCTTGTTTTTTCTGTTCCACCTTAAATGCTGGCTGAGGCACCAGAATGTAACTGCTGCACTATTTAAGGTGGGAAAAATTTGAACTTTGAATTTGAGATTCGAAGTATGGACGGGGGTACTATATGGGTGAATGTGTATTACAAGTTTTCTTATTAAATAAATTGGCGTCAGGGCCCTGACTGCAAATTGAAGGAACCAGCTTACGTTGGAGTCGAGGGGCTGACTTCAGGAGGGGTCGTTTCAGGACAGGCTCGATCGAACGCTGGAGCTCACACACTGGTTCATCTCCTTGCTGGTCATGGATGCTGCGTCTCCGTGCAGGCACGCGCCTTTCCGTCAGTGACCGGGCGAAGGCGTCTCATGGCTGTTTGAGGGTGGAGCTTGGGCAGCCTTTTGATGGTCAATCTGCTTACAGATTAGTGCGTGACTCTGGGTGCGATGCTGGGTCTCCGTGGCGTCAGAACTGCTCCAACTCCGCTGGCGAGGTTTAGATTGCAATCAGGGTTCTGAGGCTGGCGATACGAATTTAACTTTAGCAGAATCGAAAGTTGTGGATATATTCTCCCTGGCCAGACAAGAAATATCCGCCTTCCTTCTCTAAGGGTGGTTTAAACTTAAGGTGTGTAGACGGACAGACAAGTTACCAAAAACAAATAAAAGTTTCAGATCTGAAATTTTAGTGTTCTAATACTTCTGACCTGTCTTTCTGACCAAGGCTGGCACAAACTTAAAAATTTAGCTGTCTTCTTATTGAGAACGCAGGAATTCCCCCCAAATTTGCGGTTCACTCCGATTTTTTTCAGCTGTAGGCCCTACCCTTTGGAGGCGGAGTCAGAGTGCTGATAGGTTCTCCTTACCTAACGATTAATTAGCTATTCATTGTTTCCAACTCTGATTGGTTGTGCATACATTTAGGAACAACTTCCCCAGAATCACTGCCTCCTTTGTTTCAGCTAGTTTTAAACAAAGAAAAAGAAACATTTCTATATCATCAAATCGGTTTAACTTTCAAAATCAAGGAATGAACAACTAGGATATTCAGGTATGTTTCTAAGAGAGAGTTTAACCCTTGTTACCTGATACACAACACATGTTAAAGAGCACAGGTAATGTTTGCCTGTAATATCTGAATATGATCCAATACATGAAGAAATAAAATAGACAACGAAAGAAAAGGAACAAAAGAAAGAAAAGAATAGAAAACCACATTCAGGATACATATTTGTCAATGGTCTAAACTCACTAGAATGAAATGGTTGTCTCGGTCTGTTATCAAAGTTATACGCTATGTATTTCTAGCACTTAATAGTAGAAAAAGATACAGGTAATATTGGGGTAATACACATAACACTAAGATTAATAAAACAAGTAGTATTGCTTACAGATTATATAAATGTTGATAATCAAGCAGACAATGCAACAAGTTTCTTGGGTTCTTATAAGCACATGTCCTTATGATGGTGGTGTGTTGTGCCTCATTCTCACCACTCGGGGGTGTTGTGGCTCCATATCTAAATTGTCAATAAAATCTAAAAAGGCTAACTTTGTTATAGATTCTCATAACAACCTCGTTTTTGGGGTCTCTAGACTTCTTGAAATGAACCCTGTTGAATGGTGGTAATTCTGTATTGGTGCACACTTTGGAAACTTGATTTCTTGTAAATTACAAGTTTAGTTAAGAGTTTGGTGAGGCCTGTAGCTGGATTCCAGGCAGGGATTTATAGCTGCCTGGTATGCCTTATGGAGCAAGGGGGGTTGATAACCTCCCACAGTATCCAGACTCCCAAGGTAATGTCCTTTTAAGCTGTAAAACTTGTTGGCAACTTAATCCTATTTTACTTTACTTTATTTTACTTTTACCTCAGACTTTGTGGAGCCAAAGATTTTAGTTCAGGTAATATGGAGAGTTCTTGTAAACAGGAATGACTTTGGTTCAACCCGACGGTGGTGTTTACTACACTGTGTTGTTATAGTGACTAGCAGTCTGCGTGCCAATCTCAGGGTTAAAGGGTGCTAGTTTGTATTTACACACTTTTTTCTAATTTATCCGGTCCTCCAAACGTATTGTCAGTGCCCGTACACAGCCTTGTATCTCCATTTTAATTCAATTTTTTTTTTTCATTTTTTTTAAATTATTATGTAGAATTTGTTGCCTTTACATTGAGTCAGACTTTCATGGTTAATGGAGCAGTAGAAATATTATATCTTCTTCCATTAATTTCCACTTAAATTTAAGAATGTTTTTTTCCTTTCCTGTAAAGTTACCATTTTGGGGATGCAAGGTTTTGTCCCAGCCCCAACAATATAAATGCATGGTGGTCTTTTCCACTGATGGATGGGGTTGGGGGTGACTGCTATATTGTACAGCTATATCTTGTAGCAGAGTATGCCTGTGGTGGGTTTACGTGATGAAATGGACAGTGAGTGTACATAAAAAGAAGGTGTACCTAATTACCTAGAAACTGAGCTATCTACATTTATTGTTCAAAAGATGCAGGATTGCCACTGGAGTGAGTTCTGAGGTCAGTACATGGGCGTTTAAACAGAAAAGGTATTGAGCGACATTGACGTGGTAGTGTGTGATGTTGAAGCGAGTATTATCAGACACAGTCATGCGGATGGGTTTTTTACACGTCAGTGTGACTGCTAGGGGGAGCGTGGACCACCACCTATAAATATCCAGCCAAGAGCATCTCTGCGGTCACAAGCTGACCACTGAAGAAGGGCTAGAGATCTACTGCTTGGTCTTTGTGATCTACTGGAGTGTTTGGTTTCAACACATCTGGCTCTAATATTTAGCCTTCAGTGCTTAGACCAGGTGTGTTGGACTAGGGTTGGAGCTAAACTTTGTAGGATGATAGACCAACAGGACCATGGTTGAGCACACCTGCTTTGGTCCTTCATCAAAGGTTAGAATGAGTAATTCAAAATTTGCAAGGGAAAATAAAGGTAATCTATAAGTATAGACCGCCAGTATGGCCAATATGGGTGGTCAGAAAAGAACTTTACATTGTGTATGCTGGATTGTCATTGTAACAATTTTAAGGATGGGTGGAGGTAGGACGCCGGGAGCAGGTGTGGAGACAGAGCTGGTTTATTTATACACAGCACAAAAAAATACTCAGCTTTTCAGCCCACAGACAAATTAAGACAAGACGCTCACTGGGACTTTTCATTCTTGTTCTTTGCTTTCTTTTCTTAGCTTCCCTCAGCTTCCCTTAGCTTAGCTTAGCTTAGCTCTGCTCTCCCGTTTCCACCGGTCTCCTTCTCTCTGTGGGCTCTGCCGCCTACTGAGGAAAGAGATGGCTATAAGTAGGCTGGCAGAAACAAGACACAGGGGAATATCATCAGCTACTTAGCCCGCTGGTTCAGCCCGACAGGCTTCTCCGTCCTGCATTTGACGCTTGGCCATACCCCCTTCTCCACAGTCATTAATGTCTTCTTTGCAGTCTTGTTGGTTTGATATATTTAATTTAATTTTTCTGCAAAAATGTTTGACTTTCATCCACTTTTTAAGGAAACCAGATTTTATAAAAAAAATAAATGTCCTATCATTTTTGATTGTTGTTAGATTTATGCTGAAAATAAAGAAAAATGTCTGATTAATTTACAGTGATCACTATTGCTGAATACATTTTGAAGAAATCCATTATTGTACTTTTAAATATGTAGGCCAGTCAAGTTGGTAGGTTGTAGGCTGGTGGTAAATTGTCTTGGACTAGTTTTAAATAAGGCTGAGAATCAATAGCCACATAGCAGCCGACTCTGGGACAGTTCCCATGTGGACTGCTTACAAATCCAGGCCACCTATGCAGTCCTGGCCCTAATTTGGAACATACATGGCCCACATCTAGCACCTGGGAGCGGTCCGCCCAAGTGGCGTCAATCCATGTGGCAAGTGGGCTGGATGAAAGTAGGGGGGAGGGATGTGGGCCGGATGTGGGCCAGATCTGGGTCAGAATAATTTTGCCATCTGAAATGAGTCTGGTGTGGATTTGTTCCAAATAAATTTTACATCTTGTGGTCAGCTTCTGGCCCAGATTAGGCACAGTGTGGTTCACTTTTGTCTGACTTTTGGCCCTAATCTGGTACGGATGTGGCCCGCAGGCGAGAGCGGTCCGCCCAAGTGCCGTCAATCCATGTGGCGAGTGGGCCGTACCCAGCTAGCAAGCAACTCCGATCCGGATCCGCTTTTCCCCCGGAAGATCCGCGTAACAGTCACGTCCTTTTTGTGGATTTTTGACATATAGATTGATTCACTGCCGATGCTGGTCCAGAGAGAAGCATTCTGAGCTGCAATACATTTTTTTTGGTTCAGCGGTTACAACAGCCAGTCGTTTGAGGTGAGTTACTTAATCTGTAGCTATATTAATTCATATTTGCAATTCATTAAGCTATATTGTCTATATGTTTTGTGTTTCTATAAAAAGCTGTACAACTAATGTTAGCTTTGTTTTTTAGGACAATTTTCTCCAAAAAAATCTCCACCTATTCCTTTCCAAGGTAAGTTAATACTAGCTGTTAATCTTGCTAACGTCAGCGAGCTAGCTAGGTTTCTGAGCTTAGTGCTATTTGGGATTTTTATGTTAGCTCTAGTTTAAATTCAGATGTCTTTAGCGCGTTGTTAACAGACATGTAAGTAACTTTGATTTGTGTCCATTTTTAAAGGTAACGCTTTCTTTAATGGCTTTAGCTTGAAGTCTGTCTTTTATTAATGTAGCATTAGCCTGTTAGCCAGCTAGCTAGCTAGGCTTTCTGCTACATGCCCAGCCTGCTAGCTAGTAAACAGTAATAGCTACCCAGACAACAAACGTACACTGCGCCTGATTAGGGCCAAATGTAGCGCTGCATCCGGTCCGGATCCGCAAAGCAGAGCTGGCCCGGTGTCTTTTTGCACAACGGCCCAATACCTGAACTGATCTGTTTTACGGATCTGCACCAAAACAGATTAAAAACCAGCCCAGATAAGCAAAGAACAGCGTTACATCTGGCCCTGAATTGGTGCAGGTCTGAATATTATCTTCGTATCTGGCCCAAATGTGGCACAGACCCAGTTCAGAAGAGGTCCAAGCTCAAGTTGATATTAGCAGCTGTCTCTGGAACGGATCCGGCCCTGACTTGTTGCATCTGCACCGGATCCGTTCCAGAGTCAACAAATCATTAATAATGAATGTTTTCAAAAAACGGTAAATTTAAAAAGGGAAACATAAAACCAAATACCTCAAAAAAAGGTTTATTGAATGTCATTGTTTTCAACACAGCATTTTTTTGAAAAATGAATTCAAACAAGAAAAAAATACAATGCCAGTACTGAAGTGTAGACTTATCAGCAAAATATCCTGCCATTAAAGAAGCAATAATTAGCTGCTTTGTTTTCAATTGTAATAAACTGACATAAAAAACAGACTTTAACATGGATAGAGATTGCTAAACTCTGCTCATGTCATCACAATAATACAGGTTAACTGGCAATTTGAACACAAAATACTACCATGATGAGTTTTACAATGTCAAATTAAGAAGTGTGACCACTGAGAAGTGACAGTTGTATCAGTGAAGCACAGTTCAACTAAAATGAATTGGAGTATAAAACAATACAATATAAAATACTACAATATAAAGTAATACCAGCCAATATTGTTAAGTGTTAACATAATTTCCAGCCTCTTAACAATCATTACTGGTATCAGTCACAGTTTTCATATTGGTTGGGCTCTAATCCATGTTCTGGAATTCAATCACTTAAAATTCTTACAGTTCATCACTGCTGTGGTCGACAGCTGAACGGTGAACTGAATGGTAACAATCATTACAACCTTTTTTTCAAGCTCTCACTGAGGAAGCCCATTATTTACAGTTACCATCCAGTACCTGCTTCAGCCAACCCTACATTAAACTGAACCAAGTGTGCTGCTGATGAAATTGAACAAATCCATGCAATGACTGGTGCTGCAGTAAGAAAGCAGGAACAAAAAAAAAAACAAAAACCACGTTCTTAACTGTTTTCGTCTATCCAACATATTAATAACTTTATTTTAAACAGGGCTGTCACTATCGATTATTTTAGTAATTCAATAATCTAGCGATTTCTCCCAGATTTAATCTAGATTTTTTGATGTACACTAAATTTTAATAGCCATTACAATTACAACACTGAAAATACATGATAAGAATGAGTCCGCTGCCAGAGGAGTACTGTCACTACTGTCACATTAAGAGTCTGACCAAGTCATTGGTTGGCCCAAATCAGCCAATATTTGCAGCCCACAGTTTTATTGGGGTCATGACCTCTCAAAGTGTGGGTGAAACTTTAGAAGAAGAATGTTCACCCTGTAGCAGACATGGAGGAAGTTGGATATAAAGAAGTGGTGAAAGAGGTTGGTTACAGAGGAAAACAACAGAGGCCAGTCTAGATAAAGTGGCTAAAAAAAGGGCGTGAAAGAGGCTGGCCCTGGCAGAGAGATGTAGAAGGCTGACCCTTGCAGACAGGTGTAGGAGGCTTGCCCTGGCAGAGAGGTGTAGGAGGCTGGCCCTGGTGGGGAGAGGTGTCGGAGGCCGGCCCTGGCAGAGAGGTGTAGGAGGCTGGCCCTGGTGGGGAGAGGTGTCGGAGGCTTTTATTGGTTTATTTAATGCAAACCATAGCGTGAAACAGTATTCCGACACGTCAACATGACTGAGCTGCGGTAGTTAAACGCGCTCGGTGCTGCATGTATGTTTAAAACACCGGCTGCGTTACTGTGACCGTTTTAGGACCACCTCAGACCACCACGGCCATGTCTCAGCTTTCACACAATCAGGCTACACACCACATCGGACGGTAAAGTTCGTTTGACATTCGCAGTTACGTTCTGTCTTATTGGATTAATTACACTTTCGTGGCCAAATTAAAGACGGCAAACCCAACAAACCCAGTTTGTACTGAACCGCGCTGTTCTTTTCTTGGTCTTTTTTCTATTCTTTTATTTTTACCAAAAGGTTCAACTCAGGCTATCACTGTGCTTACCCGCGCCTGCTTCAGAGTCAGAGACCGTCTCAAAATTACAAGACGAAACAAGTGAAGCTATTATTATTATTACTAGTAGTAGTAGCTTTAGTATCTCTGTAAATAGCTCTGCTGATGCTTCTGAACATATCAGCTGATGTACATACAGAGACAATGATAATAATGCTAGTAATGAAAACAGAAACACTTTCTTTTCGCAATTTTGAGAATTTTGAGACTGACCCTGAGTCTGAAGCGGCGCGGGAGCAGCAGTGTGGGAGTTGAAGCGTCGTCTAATAAAAGATGAAGCAGAGGGAAACCCGTTCTGTGTCTGAGGGGTATTTTACACACTTTTAACCAAATACGAGGACTGTGTTACTGGTATATGTTATTTCAGCAGTTTCAAGAAAAAATAATTAAAAGTAACATTAACCTACCATTTCTTTAAGTAAAAAATAGTAAAATCCGACACTACAAAAAAGCAGATAAAAAATAAGGCCGGGCGAGGGAGATAATGTAAGATTAAGAGTATGTCGTTATTAAACATAATTAAAGAGAAATCTCGAATGTTAATTTAGGTTGGAATTAGACATTTTGACTCACTACCTCAGCTAACTTAACTAGGTTAGCTAGCACTGACGTCCTCCCCTCTAGCGACCCCACCACTCAGCTTATTTGCTTTTCAAACTGAATAACATATTAAAAGTTAAACGATAAAATCCAAGATACCTGATCGTAATTCTAATAAATGTGCAAATATTTAAAATACAAAATACACCTTACCTCAAAAGCAGCAGCAAGTTTTACAGTCAAAGTCAACTGACGACTGCAGAGAACTGAGGGGGAAAAGGGGAGGGGCAAATTTTAAATGAGGTGCAACTTTTAAAAGAGGCGCGTCTGTTTAAAAGGTCCGGCCCCAATGCGCTCTGAGTCCGCTGACCGGCAGCGTGTCTAGTGCTGTTAACAGATACTTGGCCCAAATGTGGCACAAGTCCGCAATGCAGATGCGACTGCTAGGAGGACTTTGTGACGGCCAAGGTAATCCGGCCCGAACATGCTTGCTGTCTGGGTAGTTTCTATCTGTACTGTATGAAATGAAGGGGAGAAAAATATTAAAATCAAAATAGCTTCTTAGCTTTTACAGCATGTAGGTGCTTCTATATTTAAAAGATACTGTGAACAGCCAAACAAAAAAAAAAAAATCGGATTTGGTGAGGAAATCAGATTTGGGCCACTTTTACCTGCCGTGTGAACGTAGCCTACAAGCAGGTGGTGATGTACACGGTAGGAGAGTACGTTCTCTCTACAGCCTGTTTTACAAAGACAATAAAAAAAGATCTATAAAGTTATTCATCTAACTATATTAAAGTTTATACTTCGCAATTCTATTCAATCAACAGAGTAAAGTCGCAATATGCAGACTAATTCTGCAAATGCCGACTTTGTTTCACCTCCGTTTTTCTAGTCTGTATGTCTCCAACTATATTGAAGAAATGGTTGTAATTGTGTTTAGCGTGGCAGCATATACTCGGTTTACGTCACATGGTATCAGGAGGTATCAGAAGTTGCTATCAGAGCATTTTTATGAATATGAGGATGAGTAAATAAGCACAGTATCAGGTTAATGCCTGATACCAGTATCAGTATCGATGGATCCTTAGTAGAAGATCTTAAGAAAAGATAGAGGGAGTTGACAGTGAGAATTGGCAACCCTGCCTCTGTCAGTTTGTGTAGTTGTAACAAAGATTTAAGAATGAATAAAACATCTGCTGAAAATAACCAATAGTTACTTTTGTGACAAAGATGTCGCTCTTTCTTTTTCTAGCGGCTCAGGTGCACATCCTAACGCTGCTGGAACATATTAAAGAACAGCAAATTCAGCTTGTTGCTGCTGTTAATAATCTTGCTGCTAGAATGGGTGCAGAGTCTCCGGTTGCAGAAATGCCTCAAGAGATCAGTTTTCCACTGGCCACTATGTCTTAGATGGACGAGTTTGAGGACTGGCTTAAAGATTCAAGAAACTTCCAGGTGAAGCAGAACATGGTGGGTTACCTCTGTTATTAACTTTTTTATTTTATCTTGTTCTGTGTACAACCTCTATTAGTGTTACACTAATCTGATTTTGTTCAGTTACTCTGCATGTCTCCTTATTTAAATGAAATCATCTAAACCAGTAAACTACAATTTGTGCTCGGATGAAACCAAGACATTTCCCTGTTTTATTTCAGAATTAGAGATGTCCCACAATATCGGTTAATATCGATTTTTTCCCCCACATTTTAGAAGTTTAAAGGCCATGTTAAGTTTTAAAAAAATTGCATGTGAAATGCTATTAAAAACAGAAAGCAGTGATTAGTAAATTCTCTTTGATCTGTATTAAAAAGTACAAAAACATGATATGACATGTTAAAAAAAAAGTTGGGACTGGATCATGTTTACCACTGTGTTACCTTTTAAGAGCTTTTAAGAGCTCTTAGTGATTGTTAATAGTACTGAGCTTTTGAACTTTGCTATCATTGCTATGGAAAAAACAACTGAAAAAACAAAGTACCAGCCTATATTTATATTTAGTAGGTCAATGAATCTTATTTTTGTCAGGTGTCTCTTCTGGGTGCAGTTGGAGGACCCAATGCAAAAAGACTGACATGGAATGTTCTTTCAAATATTTTTTCTGATCCAGTTGCTAAAAATATTAATTGGAAAGGGGTTATTGGTAAAAAGAGTGTCAAAGACATGATGACAATCATTTGGACAGGTGAATCAGTCTTTAGCTCAGTTACTATTGCTAGTCAGTCGCACATTTTGCAAAAAAAGTGATTGATTTAAATCTGTTTTCAATTAACTGCGATTATCAGTAGAGATGCACAACCCTAGGCTTAAGATTAGCATTTTTGCACCTAAATCATTTCAGCCAAACAGTCTTGCAATAACGTAAGCCAGCTAAGTACATGCATGCTGCATTTTTCTGTTACTCATTTCTTCTTTGAGTTAAAAAAAAATCATGGAATTGAGGATGACAACCATTTCTGCCATTTGAATTTCTGAAATTTTGAAGTATTCAACTATTCCAACAAGAAAGAAGAAAATATTTATATCGTCATTCTTGAAAAGTGTCATTCTTTCAAAGCACTTTTTAGGCTTCGCAATCTACTAACCCAGCCTAACTTAAATATAGGATGTTTGAACACCCTTTCAGTCAGTATGTAGTAAAACCGCCTTTGGTTGTAATCATAGCCTCTAATCATTTCTTACAGTCAGCTAATAGTTTTTATATTCTTGATTTGGGAATTTTTGTACACTTCTTGCAGAATGCTTCATATTCATAGGTCACTTTGCATGCCAGCATCCTTTTACCCCCGGAAATGTAAAAACTACAATAAGAAAGTTGGCAACAGACTTTTTTCTGACAAAATAGCTCAAATTTGGCACCAGGCTACTTTGAGGCACTGCCTATCCAACAAATATTTGATTTTTTAGTAACCATTATGTTTAATTTCTCTAATGTTTATCAAAGATGGAATTTTGGAAAAAATAAAAAAAAATAATATAAACAACAATTTCTCTCCAAAATCGTGCATTAGCGTCGATTTGACCGCTTTTAATGTCATACAAACTACTCTGCGTCTGATTCATAACTTTTGCAACAAGCGGAGATTTGAGCATGAATGATGAATCAGATCCTGTGCTTGAAATCGAGTGCCATTGTAATGGTAAAATGTGAAATAAACAAGATGTCTTTTTTAAGATGGTAGAAAAATATGATGGTTTAGTGTATGGTTATTTTCCTAAAATAAATTATTAAAACGCTTTTTTATTGCAGTGTATGAGATGCCTCGGCACTAGCTGTGTTCTGTATTTTTTTTTAGTCAGTATTAGAAAACAAAGCACAGTATAATATGTCTAAATGGAACATGGAATAGTTGATTTTACTTGTGTGCATGTAAAATAAGTATATCCACATTTGTCCTGGATTGCCATAAGCACAAATTATTAATATTGTTATTTTCTGTTTTATTCTTATTACAATTATTAAATATATTGATAATAGATTAGGTTGTTTAACTGTTACACTCAGATTCACACACACTCCTACCAGTCATGATTGTAGATTGTACAGAACCCATGATGAAATTGATGAATAGCAAAACTGTTGGTGAACTTGTTGATGTCTGCACATTTTACGATCAGATTTGACTGTGATGTTCAATGAATAAGGGACATTGTGTTTTAGAATTTTGAATAGCCCTTGATTCTTTGTTATTGCTTGTTTTTAGTTATATATTATTTGGGAAAAAATAAAATAATCTAAAATAATAATGCCTCTACAGTGCAAAAGCAAAGCACTGACTTAGCCAGTGTCAGAGTGGGGAATGAGTCCTGTTGAGAACTGATCAACCTGTTCACTTTTTCACTTCCTCTTAGGAGCTGTTAGAAAGAGTCAGACAGCTGTTTCAGACTGTGAAATAAACTCTTATGCTATTCGCTGGTTCAACTTGGCATCTGAACGTGGAGGTGGCCGGAAAGATCGGGCCAAGGCTAAAAGCGGACCAAGGGCTCAGCTTGCTGAAATTTAATGCAAGTATATAAGCATGATCCACTAAATATAGTGTTTTTTTTACTTGCGTACAGCTTCTCTGTGTAGATTTCCCTTGAATGTTAACAGTGCCTCAGTTTTGTTTTTTTTTTAGGGGTCCAAGCACCTTTAGGTGCATGGAACCCTATTGCTTTTGCTAGGATTTCTTCTTCTCTTCTCTTCTTCTTATTATTCTTTTTCTGCCCTAAAACGGTTTGTGGAGAAGACACCGTAAGTCATCCAAAGACCAAACTTAGAGGGTAGGTGTAGACTCCACTACTCAGCCAACTGAAATTACCCCAGTTGGCCTGATGGTGGCGCTATAGAGCAACATGTTACGTTTTTGCTCATATCTCCTGAACCATGGGGGCTACACTCAAAATTCTTGCTTCTACATAATCCTTGCTTTATTCTACATCAATGCTCCACCACATGTTATTAGCTCTGCCCCCAAATTTATCATCATAATTGGCAAAATATGTGGCATCTACATTTTTCTACTAGTCTGAGATTTTTCAAGATATCAACATAATATTGGTCTCAAAATGTTCAGGGGAGTCTGGAGGTCAAGAAGTATCAAAAAAATTGAATATTTTTAAACAGTATGGCTGACTTATGCCAATTAAGCCCCTCTGGGTTTCTCTTAATTCACATAAATGACTACAGATCAAGACTGCTTTGGCCAATTCACATCAAACTTATCAGTCCTGTACCCCACATGATTCTGTGGAAGCCGACCAAGTTTGATAATGATTACTCAATAGGGGGCGCTATAACAACCAAAAATCTGTTTCTCAGCAACTGCTTGCCCAATTGAGCTGAAACTCTGCATGCTGTATCCATGGCCTAATATTTACATGGTCTATTAAGGACAACTGAATCATTGGACAAATATGGCCGCCATTGGCCAATAAGCTTTCAACAGGCATTTGGAGGGCTTAGCATAATTAAAGCATATGTCCACATATGCAATCTCTAATAGACTATAAAGTTTGACCTTATTTGACCATGAGGTGGCGCTACAGAGCATAAACAAGAATAAGTCCTATAAATTTGATCAAAGATCAAAATAAATCAATTCACATCATTGCTTACATTGAGAATGACATTTTATCAAATACAAGTCTTTTAAAATTCTGTAAAGTTTTTCTTTGATCAATGTTTGAAAATTGAGCTTTTCGAACTAGTCTATGGATTTTAAGAAACAATTTTAATTGTTTCAATTTTGGTCTTAAAACAATCTGTGTCCACAGGTAAATAATTATCAAAAAAAACTTGACTTTATTGCAAAGAACAGCCATAAGATACCAACGAATCTGTTCGGCCTGGCCTTTTCTGACTTAGGGGGCTACAGATTCTTAGTTTTTAGGTGATTGTGATAAATCTTGGTAAACTTGTACATTACTGTTTTCTGAGGAAACATGCACAGTTTCATTTAAATTGATTGTCATAAGCCCCTACGATACTTAATCTAGTGTGTAATTATTAAAATGTCATTATATTCTTCTATGGATGAAATAAAGAAAAGATAGTGATTTCAAATTACACATCTCATTAACATCTAACACATTGCAATTATATGTATGTTCCAAGATTGCACAGGAAATGTGGAAATTTGACTTAAACCCAGGTTGGCCACACAATTAATAAGGGTAATATCTTTTATTAAATGCAAATTATGACTTCAAACATACTTATGGTCGTAGTCTTTGCAACATCTATCTTGCAGCAAAGGAACTTTCTGAATTTTATCTATTCCACCGAGCCAGGCAATTTTGCTTATACAAGTCTTTTAAAAAACTCTATTGTTTTTCTGTAAATCATCAGAGTTTGAAAACTGATGTTTTCATACTGCTTGCTGAAATGTTTTTGCAACGTCTCAAACTTGGTTTCTAAACAACTGTCAAAGTCTCAAGATCAATAATTATTTTAAAAATCTTGCTATTTAAGCACAATATTATTGCAAGTTATGGATCAGTCAGTGCGGTCCAGCCTATTCAGAAACAAGGGACCACAAATCTGTCACTTATGCTCTGATTGTGACCAAAATCGATATATACTTTGACAATAATCAGCTGAGGAAACGTATGACATTAGGCTTAAATTGACTTAAGTTGGCTCTTATAATGCTCAATGTACTGCCAACAATCTAAAATGTAATTATTCCTGTCTAAGAATAAAATAAAGACATGACAGTTGTTTCAAATTATGCATCTTAATGAGAATTAACACTTTGCAAATACGTTTAGGTTGCTGTACAGGAAGTCATATAATTTGATTTCAACAAATTTTAATTAGCTCAAGAGGTGTTTTATATTTCTCTGGCCACCAGAGGGAGCCAAATTAGTAACTGCACACCAATGTTGAACTAATTAACAAAAAAATATACAATTAGTGGAAAGCTTTACTGTATGTTTTTAGGTAAAGACGATTTCTGTATTTTATGCTTTCAACCGTGCCTGACAATTTTGCAAATACAAGTCTTTTAAAAAAATCTATTGTTTTTCAGTTTTTCTTGCATTGTCTCAAACTTGGTTTCAAAACAACCGTTGAAGTCTGAAGATCAATAATTGTTTTAAAAATCTTGCCTTTTATGTTATTGCAAATTATGGAATAATCAGTTCGGTCAAGCCTATTCAGAAACAAGGGACACAAATCTGTCACTTGTCTCTGATTGTGACCAAAATTGATTTGTATATTTATAATAATCAGCTGAGGAAACGTATGACATTTGGCTTGATTCTGCCTATGTTAGCTAAAATGTCTAAAATGTAGTTATTCCTTTCTAAGAATAAAAACAATAAAAACATGACATTTGTTTCAAATTATGCCTCTTAATGAGAATTGTCACTTTGCAAATATGTGTAGGTTGTACTGTACATGAAATCCTATTACTTGATTTCAGCAAATTTTGTTCAGAGTAACAGTTTTTCTCTGGCCACCAGAGGGAGCCAAATCAGTAACTGCACATGTCATTGTTGACATACATGGAAAACTTTACTGTATGTCTTCAAGCGAAGAGCATTTCTGAATGTTATGTTTTCCACTAAGCCTAACAATTTTGCAAATACAAGTCTCAAAAAACTTTCAGTAATATCACAGTTGAAAAAAAGATGGAGAATAGACATTTCTTACTAATTCTTGAGTGTGAATCATATTTAAAACAATCATATTGAAAATATCATGGCTTAAGCACAGTGTGGCTGAAGATTTGAATAAATTAGTGTGAATTGGCTTATTCTGCTAAAAATACACCAGTAATTGTTTGAATATAACCAAATTTGACATGAATATACAAAATGACAAATTAAGAGTGTATTATGATGATTTCATTTGGCATTGTACTTCTCAGTAGTCACAGTAATTGCAAGGTGTGAACTAATTCCCAAAATAGTGCTTGGTTCCTTATTGCTCCGTACCAATAAATTCTCTCTCTCAAAACAGGTCTGCTGTGGGCGTCTTGTAGCTCACCATGAAAACATCTGCCTTTGAAGATTAAGCTCATGGGTTTGATTCCCTGTCACAGATGTTGCATGGTGCTGTAGCAGTTGTTGTGAACACATGCTTAATTATCTTAATCTTAATGAAAGGTCTTTCTTAAAAATCCAACAACCTGCTGCCTTCTATGTCCAGAGACATAAAATTTATTTATGCTGCTACTCTTTCCTAAAATGGCGTGTGGTTCCTTGTTGCTTCCTTTCAATAAATTGTTTCAAAAACTGCAATTTTGCCGCAGATGTCTTGTGGGTCACCGTTAGAGCCTCCACCTTTGAAGTCTAAGGTTGTGGGTTCGAATCCCTATCATGGATGTTAAAATGAGTTTCATAGATTGTAGCAGATGTATCACCTAGTGGGCTTAATCATAGAAAAAGGAGATCTTTCTTAGAAATCTAAAGATCTGCTGCCTTCTACGACCAGGGGCCACTGCTTTACTACTCAATGTCTTCCTGGTGCTTGGACCCCGCAGATTGCCGCTTGCGGCTATATTTTTTTGTTTGTTTTTTGTTTTGTTTTTGCCCTGCAACAGTGGATATTTTCATTTTTAAATATGCTATTGGATATTATCTTGAAAATTTGAGTATTTGGGTATAAGAAAAATTAAGTTGTGTTGCACCACTTCATTTTAAACATTTATAAATTAATAATTAGTTTTAAAAAAATTAATTAATCTGCAATTATTTTCTTAATCTACTTGTAAAACCTTGGCCTCCCACTCCACAGTATAAACAGATAGATACTAGATGTACATTATCTTCGGTATAAATAAACGGCAACGAGATTACAGTTGACAGAAATCATTATCTGTACTTTTTTCATTTATAACCAAAGCATACATCAAACACAGCTCTCATAAATGACTGAGAAATTTGACAAAATTGAATTTGACTTCCTATTAGAATGTTCAGTTCCACCTTAAATAATGCAGCAACTACAGGGGTCCGATTGTAACTGTTGCTCCACTTGAGAATGGAAAATTCAAACAGAGCTGCTGAGAAAGAAGTCTTACTTCAGCCTCATTGAAATTCAGCTGTGAAACAGTTTTAGCAATGTTTGTGCTGGGCTGAAAGGGTTAATGTTAGAAAGCAATATTAACGTAGCTTGATCTGTATATTGTCCAGTTTTCATATATATATATAATTTTATTTTAAGAAACCAAATTATGTGTATGCATATTTGGCCTTGTCCCTTGCATACAGAGATTTCTCCAGATTCTCTGAATATTTTAATGATATTACGTACCGTAAATGATGAAAAGCAAAAGTTCTTTTTGCACAGCAAAAAAGTTCATTTTGCACAGCATCCCAACTTTTGTGGAAATGGGATTGTATACACACACACACACACACAGATTGGCAAAGTCCACCTCCTTGCATGTACACTCATTGTCCATTTCATCAGCTCCACTGACCATATAGGAGCATTTTGTACTTCTACAGTTACAGACTGGAGCTCCTGGAGTTCTAAACAGTTTACATGTGTCTTGTAAGGTTTTATATGTCTTGCTGATAATGGTAAAATAGTGCTAAATTGAAGAAAATACGTTTTCTTTGGGTACTGTTTTTTTCTTGTAATGCCCTGCGTGTACCTCAGCCCCCTGAATTTTTTTTGGAGAAGGGTCTGGCTGCAGGGCCGCAGGTTTACACACCCGCAGTTTCCCTCCAGCAGAAACTGGAATCAAAGTAAGAAACGTTTGTGAGGTGAAATAAATTAGTCGTCATTAGCCATCGTGCATATGTCACTGTTAGCCCTTAGCTTAGAACAGAAAAAAAAATCCTACCCCATAAACTGGTAAGCGGAGTAGCAAGTAGTTTGTTGTTGACACCAGCACTTTCTATTTGCCTTGGGTTGCTCTGCATCGGCGCCAGCAGGTTCAGTGTCTCTCTCTCGCTTTTGGCTCTCTCTCTTTTTTAAACCGCTGCAACTCCTTTGTGTTTCCTGGTTCAAATTCATATGGATCTACGACTTTTTGGAAACAAGTCTCCTCGAAGTCCTCCGCATACTCTACAATCTTCCAAAATAGGTAAGAAAACTGTAAAAATAATAAAAATAAAGCTGCTGCTAAACAAAGCTGTCACGTGGCCCTGTAAAAGCAAAACTGTTTTACAGTGTGGTTGAGAATTCTCTGACTATTTTTGCACAGTGTAGGAAGAAAACTGGTTTACGGTGGCACAGAAGCCGCAGAGAAAAAGTAATTGGTAATATCATATAAATATCATCATGTCTTCTTTTTAAAGGCAGAGCGTTGTCAAGGTGCAAAGAACAGGCCTTTGCTTGCAACTGTTCACTCTCTTGGATTTAGCTTGACAAACAAAAATTTGCTTCTTGTCACACTGAAAGAAACTGCTGCATGGGTAACATGCAGTTTCATTGTTGTTTAGTTCACTTTTGTTGTGGCAATCTTACGTTTTACTGTTTTATTACAGGAGAATCCTAAAGGAGTAGTTTCCTTGACCAAATGTGGCTCTAAATTGGCACTACAACACCACCATCTTCCAAGAATGTGTTATTTTTTTATTGTTATTATTTTCATGTTATCGTTCATGAGTTTGTGTTTAATAAATGTACAGAAATACACATGTATTGTTCATGTTAGCATTATAATTTGTCAATTAACAATTCTTATGTCATGAAAAGTATTCTCTATAAGGTAAGATGATTGTGATAGTGTTGACTGCTTACTGTTCTTAATTCTTTATTCATTCAGTCTTACAATTTCAATGCATCTTAAAGACTAGCTAATTTATCTATTTACATCCTGTATAGTTTACAGTATAGTACAGACAGCTTATTCATTTATTAAGATTGTATAGATTGCAATAGCAATATGAAGTAATGTGCCTTGATTTATAGTGTAAAATGGAATTTAGAAACATTTGTCAGTTACACCATACAGCTGACCCTGTTTTAGGAAATGGGATTTATTTATTAATTTAATTAATTTATTAATTTATTCAGTTTATAACAGTTAAAGCATGTTATTCTGTGTTTGTACATTTGTCAACTGAATTCAATATAATTAAGCATGATTGTTTTTGTTTTTTATTTTAGTTTATATGACTGTAATGTTATTGTCTCTGTTAATAGACTCTTCTATTAGAAATATATTAATACAGTAACAAATATTTTCTGTGAAGAAATTGTGTATCTCTGTGGTTGTTAGCTCTTGGAGTACCCCTTGCCCTGTATATGTTAGTGTTTTTCCTGATCCAAACACACCTGGTGCAACTAATCAGCTATATATCAAGCCCTTTGTGAGTTAAAGTGGGTGTGTTGGAGCAGGAAAAACACTCAAATCTGCAGAACAGGGGTATACAGGGCCCAGGGTTGGGTTTGTAACATATGGAAATTTAACAACCATTCTACCTTTTCAAAAACGTTTAATAACTACATATTGTACATATTGTTGTTATATTGTGATGAAAATAAATAACAATTCCATACATTCTAATATAATGTTACAATAAATAAAAAAGGACAAATTAAATTGCTACAGGCAAGAGGTGATGCGAATCCGGTCCAGAGCTGATCCATATGTAAAATAAGCATAATGGATGTGGCCCACATCTGGGCCACATGAGTAAACATATCATTGAGAATTGGTCTGATGCTGGGCCAGTGTTAGCCCACACCTGCAAACCGGATCCGTAACAGTACTGCCTCGTTGTGCCAAAAGAAACAGGGCCGGACCCGTTTTACGGATCTGGCCCGGAACTTGTGAGGGATTTGGGCCAGATCATTTTTACTATTTGGGTATGAAAATAGTGGGTGCGATGTGGGCCAGATCTGAGCCAGAATCATTTTGCCGTCTAAAATGAGTCTGGCGTGGATCTGTTCCAGATATGGCTCACATCTTGTGGTCAGCTTCTGGCCCAGGTTAGGCCCAGTTATGTGTATCACTTTTGGCTGACTTGTGGCCCTAATCTGGTATGGATGTGGCCCACATCTAGCAACCAGGAGCGGTCTGCCCAAGTGCTCGTCAATCCATGTGGAAGGTGGGCCGGATGAAAATGGGGGATGTGGGCCAGATCTGGGCCAGAATAATTTTGCTATCTGTGTAATTGCGTATTAGTGTTTGTGAGTCTGTGTCTCTAATGCTGCCCTCTACTGACTGAACAAATATTAAATCTTTCTCTCAGTTACACAGTTCACTGTGTGAGAGCTTTTATTTGCTTTTGTTTGACATTGTTTGACATTCTAAATGTATTTCTAACAGGAAGTTTCCTCTCTGAAGAACAGCATTCAGGATATGAGGATGTGGATGAGGAGCTTCCCGCAGGTCAGAGGACCAGAACGTGTGTGTGTGAAACTACATTCAACAGAGAAATATTAGAAGTATAATTGTAGAAATACTCAAATAATCAAATTAATTCATTAGTCAGTACTTCTAGGCCACCATGTTAGTCTTGGAATTACCAATGTGCTATAAATTTGGTTTTACAGTTTGAAAGATTCGGTTGTTCTGTTTTATTTCTGTTCTATAGCTGATTATACTGGACACTCTCACATCAGTGCAGTGTTGTGCAGGCTGATGTCATCCATGCATAAGTGTTGAGATTGACACATTTCCATCTCCTAAAATTAAAATATCATAGCTACTCTGGAAATGAGCTTCTGCAGGACCATCCAACCTCTGAGATTAATCTTATCCAGAAGCTTCCTTTGGAATAACATTTATTTTATAAAGATTAATGGAGAAATTAACTTTTTTCTTTCTCTTCCAGCAAAGGCTGTGAATGAGGAAAAAGCTGAATATTATAATGATGTCACCATCAGTGGCCTGAAAAGTGGGTGCCTTTATAGAGATCACTGAAAGATTTTAGGAAAAGTTCTCTGAATTCATTGTAAAAACTGTTTTCTATTTGATTTAGGTGAGGTGGGAACAGAGGACACTCCAGAGAACTATGATGATGTCATCTCAAACTTCGGAAGAATTAGCAAGTGTGTTTCTATTTAGTAATTTTTGCAATGCAAAATCAGTCAGTCATACAGCTGCAATTTTTTTTTTACTGTGATCATTGTCATGAGACATAAATGTCAAATTAAGTTTAAAAATCAAGCTTTCTGACTCTGATACTGGCATTTATTTCTACATTTTGACAGAGAACGAGGTGAAGATCTATGATGAGGCCATTCCTACTGGAGAGAATCTACACATTACAGCAGGTTTGTGTCTCTAGAAAGTCATTGTGAACTCATCGTGAACCAGCATCAGTTCAGTAATGAAACCATGTGATGCTTACTGTATCAAAATTTGTCTGCATACATTGATGCAGTGTACTCACCAGAGAACTCTGATGATGTCATCACTCCTGGACAGGAGTGGACAACAGTTCAATAGAAATAGTATCTATCAATGTATAATTATTCTTCTTGTTTTACTTTCAGGCTGTGATGATGTGGTAGAGGTGTCTAAGAAAGAGGGACAGACCACGTGACAGAGACTCAAACAATACCAAATGTGTTATTTTTTTTTTTTTTGTTTGTTTTTTGTTTTTTTTGTATTTTGTATTCTTTTGTGACATTTCTCATTAAACGTTTTTCTTTTTAAAAAGGAAAATTAAAATGTTTAGCTCATCATATTCTAAACCACTTTGCCTTTTTTTCCATGTATAACATAAAATGTTTACATGACATTTAAATTTTATTTCATTGTCTGTCAAATTTAAACTGTTATTTGCAAGTGTTATTTACATTTAATTTCTTGCTTCATTAATTTGCTTTGTTGCTCTTTGTATCTGCTCATCAGTCAGGCTACACATTCTGTATTATGCAAATGATTATTCAGTTCGGTCTTAATTGTATAGTATAATAAGTAAACAAACAGATCTCCACACATCACTCTACAGAGCAGAGATATGGGAAGGTGTTTAAGTTGAAGATGCTGAAAGCTATGAGGATAAAAGTGATGAACATCAAGATGCATCCTAAATACTGTGAGTTTGTTTTTTTTTTTTCACCCTTTCAAATTGTTTGGAGAGAGACGACACGATACAGCTGTACTCATAAAACCAGCGCAGCAGTCACAGCTGTTGCTCACTCTGCTGTCTCTGCAAATGAGCTGAGCACTGACCAATCAGATTGTTAACATCAGGAGATAAACTGCTTGTGTTACAAGCTACACTTGCACATCTAGTGGGACATTAAAAATAAAATTTGTCATTTTTAAAACAATGTTTTAAAAGCACACAGAACTAGCCTACAACTCCAGCTTGTACGTTAGAGGCACAAAATATTTTAAGGTCTGTTTCTTTGTTATTCTTTTTCTTTTAGCAGCTGCAGTTAAATAATCCTGAAATCTGGAGGTGCTGCAGCCCCCTCAGCACCCCTACTTCCCAAGTCCCTGTGACAGAGTGTATTTTTCATGATCAGCATTTCAGCCATTGATAAAGTTAAAATATTTTTGTGACACTTTACTATAGGTGAGTGTTCATAAGGCTGCCTTTCATAAGTTACAAAGTGTGTGTAGGTTTACATCAGCTGTCATGAAAGGCTTATGCACTTGTCATGTATGAACATGATCTATGGTAAAGTGTCACAAAAAAGTTAAACTGAATGTGTTTCAGTTTGCTTAAATGTATTTTTATTTAAAATTAATACAGAATTTGGTTATTACTGAGACTAAATTTTGACTCTGAATTTTCTGAGCACATGTTGATAAACAGTAAATGTGATTCTAAACCAAGGTGTTCTACTTATAAAGAGGTGGGATCCTCTTGTTTAAAATGACTCACAAGCAGTTTTATAAAGTGAAGAACAGAATATAGCAAGTCTCCTAATAAAGTGTGATTTTTGTCATTAAAATATTGTCTTTCCTGTTTTAATCTCTGTATTTGAGAAAAAGTATTGGCAAAAGTTGACTTTGATGAAAAACTGTATTAAACTGGAAAACATCTCATACACATGTCATATGCTCGTCATTACTGACACAACAATTATTGATAGCAAAGAAACTTGAAAAGAATTTTGAGGGTTTTCAAACTCTTTCATATTTAAATAATATGAATAAAACATACATTAGGATGTTTAGACATTAAACAAAATATGTAATGTAAGCTATAAAAAATAAATAGTAATGTACACTTGTGCAGTAATTTAATTTTATTTATTAAGTAACAAAATATAATCAATGAAGAATTGTTTATTTTTACCACCAATTTTAATACAGTCAGTTAAATGAATGTTACATCTGTATAAATGAATATGTACATTTAAACTACATGTAGTATGTTGTACTTCTTGTATCAGTAGGCAGGTGAAGTTAAACTATCATCATGTAGAGCTCATGGTTTTGCAGACACAAGGGTTGTAACCCAATTGATCTCAACAACTGACCTTAACAATTTAAAGAATCTGTGGTAAAAGCCTGGAAAAAAGTAAAAAAAAAAAAAGAATGCAATGCAGTGGGCTGCCAAATAAGTGACAAGTAAGGGATATGCAACCTGATAATAAGTGTTATTTATTTTAATTTCCTTTAAGACTATTTGTTTCTATACTTTTGGTCACCTAAATATTTGGTGGTCTGCCAACAAAGGTGCCATGTCCTAAGTTGTTTAACACAGCTCTATTGTCTCATATTCATAATTTCATCTCAAACCCAAATGTCTTCAGTGTATACCAAAAACAAAAAAAATGACTTTGTCACTCCACTTTCATAGGAGACAAACTTCACCTTTAAAAAGCACATATGGGTCTTTCATATGCAAAAAATATTTTAAAGTTCTGTTCTTTTGCTGTTTTTTCCATCATTGTTTTTAGATGTTGCAGTTAAACAGCCTTTCCCACTTCCACAGAGACTATTTTACATAATCAGCATTTCAGCCAAAAACATTATATAAAAAAATCAAACCTGAATGAATAATTTAGTTTGCTGAAAATTAACTATTGATTTCAAAGTGAATACAGAACATGAGTGTTACTGAGAATGAATTAAGTTGAAATTTTGAATTTATCTCCCCTGAATAAAACTACTGAATGTTGTTCATTCAACAGCAGTAAATGTGATGAACACCTCTGACAGGACTGTATTCTTTTTGGTTAACATGACCATCACAAGCAGTGTTATATTATACCTAAAACATTATACAGCAAGACTGATAATAAAGTGTGATTTTTGTCATTAAAGATTTAGAAAGTTTCTTCTTCTGTTTTTATACCTGTTGTAACATGATAGAACCAGCCAGATGCTCATGGAAAAAAGAGTGAGTGGTCCTTTTTAGATTAAATAAACACTCAACAGTGAGTACCATGTCAACAACATATCACTGATGTGGCAGCAGTGAATACATTCAGTAGATTATCAACAGACTTTTACTTAACTTCATAATGCTGTTGTCAGAAGAAAACCTCGTATCTCCAAAATGATAACTTTACAGAAGGAAAAAACCTACTTTACTTCTAATGTAAGTCAATGGAATCAGACTTTTTTCCAAGTCATTTTGGGTAATTTCTGTCAGTCCATTCATCATGAAATTTACATACAACGTAAAGGGTAACAGGTTTTTACAAGTTATGTCAAAAATGGAGATATGAGGTTTTCTTCCGACAACAGTGATAAATAAAAGTTGTTTATGATCTGCTGAATTCAGTTGTTTTTCACTTTATTTGGAATGTGCAAGTTCATATCTGTAGATGTGAACCTGAGAGGCCACTGAACATGTAACAGGTTTAATACAGACCATCTAAACATCCTCAACAAGCTGTTATAGACATGCTGCTGACACCACTCTGTAACTGGAGCTTAACTGGATTAAGTTCAGGTTAAGTTATTGTTAGTATTAGGTTATGGGATGAGGTTAGGGTTATGATTAGGGCCATGGGGAGGATGAGGGTTAGGTTTTAAGTAAGGTTGGGTGAGATAAGGTTTTGCGCAATAGAAGTAACATGTTAAATCTACTTCATGTAACACATTAACAATACATCTACTTAATGTAAGTAATGTATCAACAGAACATCTGCAAGATATTTACCTCAATGCCTTATTACTGCTACGTCACTGATATGTTGTTGATGTGTTACTGATACTTTGTTAAGAGTTTATTAATCATTTACCACTCAAAATAAAGTGTTACCTACAATAAATGAGGCTTTACTTGTAGAGGGTTTGACAAGATTCATAGTCAGTGAACAGGTGTGGGTCAAATCCAAAGGAGCAAAAAGACAAAAAAGGACAAACATAAGAAAAGCGACCAGATTCAAAAGGGCAAAGTCAAAGGCAAACTAGACTGGTCATATGACACACAGAACAGGTGCAAAACATCAGTATTTTGGTGATTGTGAGCAGTGATTGGAGGATTGGGGAAGTTCAACAGTCACGTGATCTCCCACAGGATTCTGGGAACTGTATATATATATATATATATATATATATATAAAGAAATAATAAGTATATAAATGTACTGTGCAGAACAATGTGCCATGTTTCTTTAGGTTTGTTATGTTTCCTTATAATATATTCCTGATTGACAGATGGGCACAAAATATAAGTTTAGATATTAAATATTGTCTCCACCTTTTATCTACTTCAGTACTACACAATATTAGATAAGATAAGAATACATGTTAGATGTTAGATACATTGGAAAAGATTTTTTTTTTATCAGTCTGAAAACAAGCAAAAATCCCAGGAACACCTTGAATACATAGGAAGCTATCAGCCACAAACAGAGTGAACCAGCTGGTATCACTGTGTTGGCCTGTTGCCTGCATCTACATAAAGGAGTTATTAAGACAGGTACTTACGTGCCATCCCCACATTGATGATCACTGGTGCTTCATAGGATAATTTTATGCTACGTGAAGATGCTCAAAATACAAAGATGCTAATGAGTGTTCTACTGCAGAGGAATCTCCAAACACAACAACTCTATGAAATGAAACCCTCCCCTCCTGTACAGTAGACTAGGACATTCACACTTCCGCCATATGCTATTCTTTGTTTTTACAGATTGGGTTCTTCATGAAACTTTATTCAAATCATAACATATAGCTTGACTATGCCGCTGTGGAATGAATGAGATCAAAGCCTTTGGTATCACTGATCAGGCCTGTCATAGACCAATGTCCGATTCCACCCCAAAACTTCCAAAAATCAATGAACAGCAGAAAAGATACCCATCTCACAGTACACCCACAGCATTCCCAAAGCACAGTAATGTTACTCACCTCAAATGGCTGAAACAGCCAAATAAAACAGTTCTGTTCCTCAATGTGTCTCCCTGTTTGATTTAATTCTCTTCTGTTAAAATCATGGACTTTCTCTTCTGCATCAACAGCCCAAATGTCCAATTTGATAATATAAAACTCTGGGCAGCTTTCCTCCCTCCATAACAGCATGTTTAGTGTAGTGCAGTAATTCTGCTGATAAATATCTCTTAAGCAGCTTAAGCTATTTTTTTGTTTTTGGATTAGTTGAGGCACAGGAGGCCACGTTTCAGCAGGGGTGTGTGGGGAGAGGGAGGAGGGGGGTGGGAGAGAGAGACAACTGGGAATGGATTGAGGGGGTAGAGAAGAGAGTGTGTCTCCTCTACCATTTTGAGTGTGTGTGTGCGTGTGTGGGTGTGTGTATGAAAATTGCACAGTCTGAGTAGATCTTTGAAAAAATCCTACAAAAATCCTAAAAAAAACTTTTCCAGTGAGACATTGTGAAATGACAATAATTCTAATGATAGAATAAAAAATAATACAAAAAAATATATATTTTAGATTTGTCTATTAAAGCAACACCCTTGCTAGGGACTTACAGTTAGCAAGTGAACTCTCAACCACATCACGTCTGTTTGATTTTATGAGATGTTTATCAGTTGTTTGTGAGATGTGTGGTGCAGGTTTAAAGCTGTATAACACTGGAGTGTTTCCTCTCTCTGAAGTCAGTCTCCTGTATGTTGGTGTGTTTCTCACCACACTGCTGCGAGCGTCTCTCCTCACACACACACCTCTAGAGACGGAGGTGGAGTTCTGTTCATCAGCGCTGACGCTCTTTTGATCAATATGGAGAAAGAAAAAAATGCCTCCTCTGATTTGTCACTGAAAATGTTTGATGATTTCCTCTTCTCTTTCTAATAAGGTCATAGTGAGTGTGATTGGCGGCTGTGGGGAGCGCTGTCTCTCTCTCTCTTTCTCTCTCTCTCTCTCAGTTTCTTCAGTCTCTCTGGGTTAGAGGAGGTGAAGCTTGTTCTGCTGCTGAGTTGAATTGACTGTGTGCAGGTCAGAAGGAGATGGACAGCTGTGTGGCTCTCATTCTTCTGTCAACAATCTCACTCACCACAGCTGGTAAGTAACAATGACAAAATTTCAAGAAAAACTAAAACAACCATTATCTTTCTTTTCATTACAATAAGTAATATAATATGAAAAATAAAAGATTTTTTTAATAAAATGATGCATTTCTACATGAATGTAAAATATATAGTAATATGACAAATAAATGATAAATATTACCAGAAAGAGAGGAGATCTTCTAATCTTTTATTTGTCTTTTTTCCTCCTTCTTTTTTTCTTACTTTTATAAAGAGTTTGTGAGGTTGGTGGATGGTGACACTCGCTGTTCTGGGAGAGTGGAGCTGCTTTATGAAGCCCAGGGGAGAACACTGTGTGGAGATCGATGGCGTATGACTGATGCTGCAGTGGCGTGTAGAGAGCTGGGCTGTGGAGAGGCTGTAGATTTACTGGGTGATTCTCATTTTGGACCAGGATCAAGACCAGTGTGGCTATATGAAAGGGTCTGTGATGGATCAGAGTCTGCGATAAGACAATGTGGAACAAAAAACCTGAAACCAATTAACCCTAACTGTGATCATGAAGATGTTGGGATAATCTGTTCAGGTAAACTGCATTAATCCTCTGAAATTATAACATATAGCTGGCCTCTTTAACATCTCTATTAATTGCCTTTTAATTGATTTGTGATCAACACCATTTTTTATTTAATTTAATATTTATTTAAACTCAATTAAGGTGATATATATATATATATATATATATATATATATATATATATATACACCACGTAAAAGTAGCCCAATTCTGATCTCTTTCTTCATATATGACAGAGGTTTGTTTTGTGTGGCAGTGTGAACAGCAGAAAACACACTGAATCTATTGTTTTCAATTCTGATTTGGGCCACTTTCATATGTGGCACTAAAATCTAATATGTATCCAATATGCAGCAATGTAACCTCTGTCCCACCATTCATTTTATTTTTAGATTAAAAAGTTACATTTGAATATGTTACCCCCTTTATCATGCTAGATGTCTTGTTCTGCACTCAGTAACTCCTAAAAACACATCATGGTTGTCTTTTCTAAGGGGCCTGCAAATGCAATGTTCATCAGCCACTGTATGGCATTAACAAATCTGGATCAAGGCAATTCCTTCTGGGAAATGGTGACTTGGAAGCTTTGAAACATAAATGTAAGGGAAATCTAAAGCGAATCAATAGTTGATACGTATATATATATATATATATATATATATATATATAATGAGTGCATGAAAGAGACCGCTGCTTCATTCAAGGCAGCCTCAGTCAGTGACCCTGGCTGGCATTATTTCGTGGCAGCTTGAGGAGGGGGAGGGTTTCACCACTTTCCAGGGGCTGGGTCTGCCCGCCATGACTGGTGCATAACTGGGTTAGGTGATAGGTGGTGTGGCAGCACTGCAGGTGCAGTTCTGAAGTTTTGGGTCCAGGATGGACTTCTCAGACTCAGAAGGGTCATGGTTCTGGATACATTCAGATCTTGAGGCAGTGTAATGCTAACTATAAACTATCTTCCTCAGTTTTGCTAAGATAACAGTGAAGTACTCGGTCGTTGGTCATGTGACAGACTCTATCTCTAAATGTGGCTTGAACTGGCTTAAGGCGGACACAAAGCAAACGAAACACTCAAGTAGATGAACAAAACAGGCTCATCTGTAGAGTGAGAGAATCTGTACTGCTTCCCAGTACAAAATAAGAATAGAGCATTGTGGTTGATAAGGGTGGTGATAGGGCCCCAATTTCCAGACAGTCACATCTTCTCTGACCCACTGCAGGACATAGGGGAACTATTTGACTGAATGATTAGAGTTATCAGTGTTTACAAAGCTAACATGGTTGCAAGGCTAATAGAGCTAGAAAGTCTACAAAACAAGCTTGCAAAGAAAGCTAATAGAGCATACCAGTGAGCAAACAAATGAGCCAAGTGCTGAATATCATGAGATGCTCTAGTCTGATGACAAACTCTGCTTTTAAGAACGAAGCTCCTCCTGAGTAACCCTGAGTAACTCTGAACCTATTAAAGATGCACTGGAGAATAAAGGAGCAGATTGGAAAAAAAACACACACACACACATGCATGGACACTGAGACATAGCATTACTTAAAAAGTCATAGAGATGACCACATGCAAGAAAATTACCAGGAGTGGTTTAAGTGTTATTCTGCTAGCAATCACCCTATTTTCATGATGAATATCTGATCTAATTAATGTCTTTTGTTATTTTCTTACTGTAATGGAATACAGTTGCCATATTTGTGTATTCTGATTATGTAACTTTGTTACATGTATTCTGTTACTATGCAAATCTATATAAGCAAAACCTCCATGGGTCTAAGATGGATATTCATTAAGGCAGACCCACAGAACAGACAGGGAGTGCTATTTTACTCATTTGAAAGACGCAATCCTTCATAAATCTTTGTAGTCGATCTGCTTGGCCATTTTTTTGAAGGTATTATTACATTTTTAAGTTTTCAATTCAGGGCCAGTAGAATTTTCTTTGAGAAACATTTCTGTCTGCCAATGTAGGACAGTCAGTCACTGATAAACCAGGGCCAAGGCCAGGCAGCAGACAAACAGGCTAAACCGACTGTCTGCTAGCTGCCTTGAGATGCCACATAGGTTCCATCCAGTTGAGACTGTGTCTGTTCCCTGAATAAAACAAAACATCAAAAATCCTTGAAAAGTTTGTTCTACTTATTTAATCAATATTAGACCAGCTATACCAGTTTGCAGTGACAGCACCTTTGGTCTAAAACTGGGACTGCTTAACATAAAATTTCTTACATCTAAGGCCGTTGTTGTAAATGAAATTATTATCGACCATGATTTTGATGCTCTGTGCCTCACAGAAACGTGGATTAGACCGGATGAATACTTTAGTCTAAATGAAGCCATTTAGACTACAGACTATGAACCCCCACAGGCTACAGTTATGCACATAGCCCTCGTTGAAGTGGCTGAAATGGAGATTTAGCAACCATTTATACAAAAGCTTTACGCTTGAACCAGAAAGTTGGATACAAATTCTCTTCT
The DNA here is from genome assembly GCF_904425465.1 of Colossoma macropomum. Classification (NCBI taxonomy): domain Eukaryota; kingdom Metazoa; phylum Chordata; class Actinopteri; order Characiformes; family Serrasalmidae; genus Colossoma; species Colossoma macropomum. Next base: position 9,497 of record NW_023495143.1, on the reverse strand, counting down.
TTTGAATCTTTTTTCCTTAATACAATTGAGGAACAAATAAAAATTCCTTTTCACTAATTACAATCTATAGGCCGCCAGGGCCGTATTCTCAGTTCTTACAGAAATTTTCTGACTTTCTATGAAGTTTAATAACGTTTTCGAATAAAGTAATAATTGTCAGACATTTTAATATCCACTTTGATAAACCATAAGATCCACTAAGTAAGGCATTCATATCTTATAAAGGGGCCCACTCATTATTGCAACCACACTCTTGACTTAATTTAGCCGTTCTCCCCGGAGCACAGCAGTCTCAGATCATTACCTAATCTCATATGAAATTCGCTTCAGTGGTAATGTACGTTCATCACCATGCTATCGTGTTAAGCGAACTATAACTTTCACCACAGCTGGTAGCTTTATCAGAAACCTTCCACAATAATCAGCTTCTGTCAGCTGTCCGTCTAATCCTACCAAATTAGCTATTATGACCAAGTGCTTAGAGGATACTTTTCGATCTACTCTAGATAGTGTGGCTCCATTAAACATTAAAATAATAAGGCAGAAAAAGCTTGCCCCTTTGTATAATGATTATACTAGAGCTTTAAAACAGACTGTCAGACAACTAGAGCGAAAATGGTACTTGACTAAAGTCCAGTCCGCCTGGACGGAGAGCCTTATAGACTATAGAAGAGCACTTACTGCAGCACACTCAGCCTGCCTCTCCTCTCTCATAGAAAATAATAAGAATAATCCTAGATTACTATTTAGCACAATTTCTAAATTGAACCAAACAGTTACTGAACCCCAGATGCCATCAACCTACAGCAGCAATGATTTTATGAATTGTTTAGTAATAAAATTGAAACAATCAAGCAAAAAAATTCAGAACACACAGTTAAACTCTACAAACTTGCTGCCTTACAAAACTAACCCAGATCTCGAGTATAGTATAACTACTGCAGAGAGCCTGGAATCGTTTACTTCAACAGACAGAGCTAGTTAAAATTATTTCCTCCTCAAAATCTTCTACTTGCATTTTAGATCAAATTCCTGCAGGTTTACTTAAAAAATTGACAGAAATAACCAAGCCTATTCTGTCAATAATCATCTCTTCTCTTTAAGCCTTGGCTATATTCCAAAAAACTCGCAGTTATTAGACCTCTGATAAAGAAAGCTAATCTTGATCTCTGCAAACTATGAAATTATAGACCTATCTAACATCTTCCCTTTATATCAAAGCTCTTGGACAAAGCTGTGGCAAAACAACTAAGTTCCTAATTGCATATGAATCACATACATGAAAAATTTCAGTCTGGTTTTAGGCCACATCATAGTACAGAGACAGCACTAGTAAAATTATAAATGATCTATTATTATTCTCTGACCAAGGAAATATATCTTTGCTAGTTCTGCTTAATCTTAGTGCAGCATTTGATAGGATAGACCACTCTATCTTACTAGATAGACTAGAAAACCTTGTAGGAGTAACAGGAATAGCTTTCCTGGTTCAGATCTTACCTCACTGATCGATATCAGTTTGTTAATGTAAATGGTGAATCATCTGTTCTTGCAAAAGTAGAGTATGGTGTTCCACAAGGCTCTGTTTTAGGACCCTTATTATTCACATTATATATGCTACCCCTGGGCACCATTATCAGCAAACACGGCATCAATTTCCTTTGCTATGCTGATGACTCACAGTTATATATATATATATATATATATATATATATATAGCTCATTACATATGTAGAAAGGTCAAGAGCACTACAAAGCCAAAAGATGATTTTTTTTTTTTGTTTGTGTAGTAGTAGTAGTGCTACAGACACAGGAATTATACCATATCCTGCTGGCTACTCAAGACAAAACTTACAACATTCCTCCTCAGGTTTCATAATACATGTCAGAACTGTTACAGACTTTTGCCAAAAACGACAGTTGTGGAGATGAGTTTTTGGAGCTTGTTATCAGAGTCTAAGGACTGGCATTCCTGCATTACATGAGGAGTAGCATGTGGGAGTGCTAGCAGCAGACAGCAAGCAGAGGGCTTAACAGAGCAGTGGGTAGTGGCCGCACTGAAGCTAAACCCAAAGGCTGTGCTACTCTGTATTCTCACTTTCCACCCCTGCTAGCACAGTCCATCATGCTAATGCTAAAGCTGCTGCTCAGAAACCACAAAGCTAAAGCAGAATCGGTCCCAGTCACTCCATTTAGAGAACAGATTTGAACCACTGCAAAGCCTCAGTGAGTCTCCTAAAGGCAATGGACATAATGTAGAAAGAACCAGAAGTCAGCCAGTCAGAGGACCCTGGCAGAGCCACTGGGCCCTGTTCCACAGATACAGCAGACACCCTTGTTTTTGGGGATGACTGTGTTAATGACATAAAAAACAGAAACTCATTGTTTGAACATCACAGACTCTAAACTCTGAGCTGAATGAAAAGCTTCCTATATTACTGGCTGAATACACAACAGTAAAGCAGATCATTGTTCATGTAGGCGAGAATGACATGAGGAAGCAGAAGTCTGAAACATTAAAACGTGACACTCATCAAACTCATTGTGCAATGTCATTTATCAGGGGTTAATATAAAGTGCTACATATTCTGTAGTAACAAGTTTAGATAAAATATTTTTTTTTTTTTAAAAAAAAGAATAACAGCTGATTTTAACACATCTTGTAGTTTTCTGATAAAGGTAGTATTAATCACAGTATAGCATTATTGTGTCTTGTATGTGTAAAGCTAACTCCCAAACAATGTGTATAAAAAAAAAAATGGTAACACTTTCTATGAATGTCACCTTTGTAAGCATCTATAAACACATTCATAACATGTTATAATGCATTCATAAGACATTATAAACATAGCTATAAATATTTATAAAAATGCATTATACGTTATAGCCATGTTTATTATGCATTATGAATTGTTAACATAATACATTATAAGTACTGATCATAACAAATTATAAGAGCTCATAAGTTGTATTTGTCCGCTCTAAGTAAAGTGAAGCATACTGTACTAAAGCCTCCTCCAGTGTTAAGAGTGAGGCTTCAAGTTGAAGTATTTACTGAAGGATTTACTGAAACACTAAAACATACACAATAAAGCACAATACAGGCTTCAAGTGTCAGAGTTTAAACTAGTGCTGCCATCAGTGTTTTACCCAATGTGGGAAAGTTAATGTACACCACCGTTAGCTTGGTATTTGTCTTTACGCTCTCCAAGCTGGGACTGACTTCTTTGGCACTGACATTATAACATGTTATTAACACTATTTATAATGCATTATATTAACAATTCATAATATATAATAAACATGGCTATAAAGTGTAATTCAGTGTAATTCTTTTTTAGAAATATTTATAACCATGTTTATAATGCCTTATGAATACATTATAACATGTTATGAATGTGTTTATAGATGCTTACAAAGGTGACATTCATAGAAAGTGTTACCAAAAAAATCTTGAAAATGGTCTTTAATGCATGTAATGCAAATATTGACTTTATTTTATGGTACAGTATTTACATAGCATTTAATAGGCAAATACCTAGTTATTATTATTAGTAGTAGTAATAGTAGTGGTAGTATTTTGATTTTACATATGCAATTTACAAATGCAACATGTAAGTACAGAGTATATTATGTGAAAAAAAAAAGTGTATTTCAACATTTAATGCTAAGAAGTTATGTAAAAATGATGAGTGCTACCAGACAGCTTTAGTAAATAGGCAAAGAGATGAATCAGGTAAAACATAATTTTCCCAGTTTATTTCTATATGTAGCATAAAATGTAATAAGGAACTTAATTTTATGTTACATAAAATAAAATGTAAAAGGTGTGCTGGTTCTCATGTTTGCAGCTTGATTGTTGTAAAATGATGCATGCTACTGACTCTGTGTAATTGCTGATTAACCTAACAGTGTATTTCTGCATGATTAAAGCATTAAGCATTAGGGTTTAATGTGCTCTGGCACATTAGGCATCTACTATTTTGTCCCTTTAACCTATTCAATTACTGGATGAAATCATGTTTGTTATTAATTGATGAAGCATCATTACGCATGTTTTTTTCCTAATATTTCCAATGTTTGTTAATGGATTTTATCACTTAGAGTTAATATATTCAACAGATCAAAATATGTTCAACACATTACTTTTCATTTCTTCTAAATTAATATTTTCTCATGTTCATCGTTGAACAAAAAATGTTAGTGTTATATCATAAGTTAATCATAGTGTTATACCATTAGTCCCTTATAAATCTAAGTAAAAGAATGATCTTAAGTTTCATATTATAACTTTTTTTTCTAAAAATGTTGGGATGCTGTGCAGAATTTAAATAAAAATAGAATGCAATGATGTGCAAATCATGTAAACCATATTTTTAAAGGGAAACACTACAAAGACAACATATCAAATGTTGAAACTGAAAAATTGTATTGTTTTTTTTGAAAAATATATGCCCATTTTTAATTTGTTGACAACACATTCCAAAAAAGTTGGGACAGGAGCATGTTTCCCACTGTGTTTCATCACCTCTTCTTTTAACAACACTCTGTAAGTGTTTGGGAACTGAGAAGACTGACAGCTGTAGATTTGAAAGTGATTCTCGTAATTGTTTGCTATAGGATTTCAGCTGCTCAACAGTTTGTGGTCTCCTTTGTTATATTTTTTATTTCATAAAGTGGCAAATGTTTTCAGTGGTGACAGGTCTGGACTGCAGGCAGGCCGGTTTAGCATCCGGACTCTTTTAAGACGGAGAAATGATGTTGTAATACATGCAGAATGTGGTTTGACACTGGGCTTGCTGAAAGGCCTTCCCTGAAAAAGACGTCATCTGAATGGCAGCATATGTTGCCAAAACATGTATATTTCGTTCAGCATTAATGGTGCCTTCACAGATGTGCACGTCACCCATGCCATGTGCACTAATGCACCCCTATACCATCATGAATACTGGCTTTTGAACTGTGCACTGATAAGAAGCTGAGTGGTCTTTATCCCAGAGGACAGCGTCCATGATTTCCAAAAAGAATTTCAGTTGTTGATTCGTCGGACCACAGGATGCTTTTCTACTTCACCTCAGTCCATTTTAAATGAGCTCAGGCCCAGAGAAGGCGGTGGCATTTCTGGGTCCTGTTTATGTACAGTTTCTTCATTGTGTTTTTTGAGTTTTAACTTGCATTTGTGGATGCAGTGATGAACTGTGTTCATAGACAGTGGTTTTCAGAGGTGTTCCCGAGCCCATGCAGTGATTTCCACTACAGAGTCATGTCTGTTTTTAATGCAGTGACACATGAGGGCGCAAAGATCACGTCCAGCAAATACTGTTTTTTGGCCTTGTCCCTTGCATACAGAGATTTCTCTGAAACATTTAATGATATTATGTACCGTAGAAGATGAAAAGCAAAAGTTCTTTGCTATTTTATGTTGAGAAACGTTACTCTTGAATTGTTGCACTATTTGCTCGTGCAGTCTTTCGCAGAGTGGTGAACTCCTCCTCATCTTTACTTCTGAAAGACTCAGCCTCTCTGGGATGCTATTTTTATGCCCAGTCATGTTACTGACCTATTGCCAATCAACCACCAGGTGTTTAGCATTACACAACTTTACCAGCGTTTTGTTGCTCCCGTCCCAACTTTTTTTGGAACATGTTGTTGGCATTAAATTCAAAATAGGCATATATTTTTCAAAAAACAATGAAATATCTCAGTTTAAATATTTGATATGTTGTCTTTGTACTATTTTCAATGAAATATAGGGTTTAAATGATTTGCACATCATTGCGTTTTGTTTTATTTACATTTTACACAGCGTCCCAACTTTTGTGGAAATGGGGTTATAAAAAGATATGGTGGTGGCAGCTCACAGGATGGCCAGTATCCTAATACTAGGAGAGGTGAGCCAAAAACTGGGAGGTTGCAGGTTCACATTTTAATCTGAATCAACATCAACATCATTTGACTCTAATATATTCATGTTAACATCATAAAGGATAATGAAACAGCGTTCTGCTTTATGTATTTCTCAACTTAGAAGTCAGGCTGGTTGGTGGTTCTCGCTGTTCTGGGAGAGTGGAGGTTCTTCATGGAGAGACCTGGTCCACAGTGTGTGATGCTGACTTTGACCAGCAGGATGCAGAGGTTGTGTGTCGAGAGCTGGGCTGTGGGCTTTCTGTGGAGGTGCTGGGAGCAGCTGCTTTTGGCAGAGGGGAGGGTCAGGTGTGGTCAGAGGAGCTTCAGTGTAGAGGCAACGAATCTCAGATTCACTTCTGTCCAACATCATCTCCACTCAAACACAACTGCACCCATGACAGTGATGTGGGTTTGGTATGTGCTGGTAAGAACTGCATCTACTTCCCCTTTCCCTCGTCTATTTCAATAAGACATAAGCCTCCATGGTGCTTCATGAATGTTTTATTTTTTACGTTACCTCACTGAACCAATATAATTGATCTTGGGTGTTACAGTTGTTATGTGAATCAGATGTTACCACAAAGGATACAATTTACAAATAAAGAGCTTCTTTAAAGGTTAATTTTGAGCTAAAACATGGTGTTTGAGCAAGATTAAGATTTTCCACAAAGTATACTGGCTTTATTTTGTCTCGAACAAAGTGATTTTTTTTTTTTTTCACAGAAATAATAATATGACATATTTACAAGTCACAATCATTGAGGTCCAAGCTCTAGTAAACACAGTAATCCATATTACTATGGATTGCTACAAGTACAGATATGTTTTTGTAGTGAGGAGATTCAGACCTCAGACCTATCTATGGACTTTTGCAAAGCTCAGAACCATTGCATGTAGAGTTTGTGGAAAAAAGAGACATATTAATACCAGTGCCACTATGTGACCAATTGTTATAATCAGTATTTCACACTAAAAAGTCTTTGAGGGATGTAAAATACACAAAAAACTATCAGGCCAATATGAAATCTAAGTAATTGTTAAAGAATATAAAGAATATCATCATCATCTTCACAATAACATTTTTTTTTTTTAGTAGCATAATTTATAATGAACAGTAAAATAAATGTTTTCAGCAGTCTGTATTGTTGGTATTATGTCTGGAAATGTCTGCCTCAGACTTTCGAAGCCTCTTGACTTTCCTCCAACTGCTGTTGAATCCTTCTGATGTTGTGGCAGGCTCCAAGGCTGTCATCGAATCACTTTCTAAGGCACTACCATGCCTACCATGGTTTGAAGTGGCCCACCTTGCACAACCAGATGGAACTGCTGAGTAACCTTTCTTTTCCAGGGATCATGACTTTGAGCTTTCAAATTTCAAAGTGCCCCAGTTGACCACCTAACTTGAATATGTGTGTCTGTCATTAAGGTCAAATCTCCCTCAAATCCTCTTCTTGGAGGCTGCATGGTGTTAGCAGCTGTCCTTGGGCCTCTGGTCTCTCCTCCCCAAACTTTGATGATTATGTTCATTCCATTTACAAACAAAATTGAAAATGGTACAACATGTTACTATTGCTGTTTCTAATTCTTGCCAAGTTATAATGTAATTGCTGCTTGAGAAATGAAGATCTACTAAAGTAACTAGTCATGATTTGCTTGATGCGTCCTGAAACATGATAGTGCTTTAATGCTTCGTGTACCAAAATATAGGGAAATGTAAAGTCATATATCTATGTTCCGTACATGCTATGTATGGAGGGCAGAGACGTACTCTCCTGAGATACTTATCTCACAAAACATCTCAGATTGCCTTTAATGTCACAACATAGAAGATGAAAATTTTGTCTGTCTGCCTGTGTGTCTCTATTGTACAGTCAGTGTGAGGTTGGTGAATGGTAGCAGTCGCTGTGCTGGGAGAGTGGAGGTTCTTCATAGAGGACAGTGGGGAACAGTGTGTGATGATAACTGGGATATGAGAGATGCTGCAGTGGTGTGTAGAGAGCTGCGCTGTGGAGAGGCTGTAGATGCATTGAGTGATGGTCACTTTGGACCAGGATTAGGACAAATCTGGATGGATGATGTGGACTGTAGTGGGTCAGAGTCTACACTGAAGAACTGTAGAGCAAAATGGTGGGGAAAACATGACTGTGATCATTCTAAAGATGCTGGAGTCATCTGCTCAGGTAAGCTCTTTTATATCTACATAGGACTGTAGACTAGTGATAGTAGAAACATGTGAGACAATCTTAACCCCTTAAAATCCCAGGCTTAGTACACACTAAGGCTTATTATTCAGTAACTATGGTGACTTCAATGCAAACTGGCTGAGCTATTCTTAAGTTACAGAAGTGTGTAATAAAATGGTGGGTCTGCTGGTGTCGATTTTTAATGTTAAAAATTTCGGTAAAACTTTACAATACTGTTTCATAGTTAATAAGTAACTAATCAGGAACTAAGCAGGAAAAAATGAGTAGTGCTGAATTAACACTTAAGTACCTACTCTTAACTACCAAGGACTACTAGTTAACTACTTGGTGAGTAATAGTGAACTAATGATTAGTGTAGTTCACTATTAACTAAACAGTAACTACTGAATCTCACAGAGAATTACTTAGTAACTGTGGTTTCTTAGAATAACTACATAAATGACCGATGAATTCAACATTAATTGCTCAGTAACTGAGTCTTACATGGTTACTGGTGAACTGCTAACTGATGAAGTGTATTCCAACACCTCTAACAGTAGTGAAATACATTACACAGTGTGCAGTCTCTACAATATAATAGATTATATCCTCCATTTCTATTCACAGAAACAGGTATCCTCAGAGAAGGCTGGGGGCATCACACCACACTGTACTGACTGATGTCTGTCATGTGTTTGTTTTGATCAGAAACTTGAAAGAAACACCATTCTTTTCTGCAGGAGCGTGTGTGCCAGTGTTTCTTCTGAACAGTAGTTCTCCTTTAAAGTGAAACATGTGGTAACTCATCGTTAATGAACTAGGAGTTAAAGATAATCTGGAACAGTATTATAAAGTGAAACACATAGTAACTCATTATTAATGAACTAGGAGTTAATGATAATCAGGAACACTATTATAAAGTGATATACATTAAAAAAATAAAACCCCCTAAAGAAATGATATACTGTAGTACAAAAAATATTACTAAAGAAATTTTGGCAAAAGTAAGGGTAAATAAAGTTTTTTATTGAGTCTGTTTTTATTTGTGAACAGTCCAAATGTGAAAACATCCCTGAGTTAGCTAGCTATATCACTGAAAATAATACACCCAAACAAAATGAAATCAAAATCTGTCATTACTACTGAAAGAGAAAGTCTGAGAGCTGAGACTGATCACAATATGTTCTGCTAGTACATTAATTACACATCTTTCTGCTTCATATCTGAGGCACTAAGTTTTACTACCCATTAGCTTAGCTAATGTTAGCTAAATTGGTAACACTTTCTATGAATGTCACCTTTATAAGCATCTATAAACACATTCATAACATGTTATAATGCATTCATAAGGCATTATAAACAGGGCTATAAATATTTTGCCGTGCTTATTATGCATTATGAATTGTT